>NC_043706.1:8811722-8847430 GCF_006229205.1 Suricata suricatta | reverse complement strand
ACAGAATTCTGAAAGCAGCTAGGGAGAAAAGGGCCCTCACATACAAAGGGAAACCTACCCGGGTGGTTACAGACCTATCTATTGAAACTTGGCAGGCCAGGAAGGAATGGCAGGAAATCTTCAATGTGATGAGCAGAAAAAACATGCAGCCAAGAATCCTTTATCCAGCAAGCCTGTCATTCAAAATAGGAGAGATAAAAATTTTCCCAAATAAAAAATGTTTTTAAATAATAAATAAATTTAAAATATATATATTTGTGGAACCCAACTCAGTTTAAAACCTTCCTTAGGACTCTGTTCTTTTTTACCCTACTTATTGTGCTTTGGGGGAAAATACATATAATTTATAGATACTTTATCATCTTTTAATTATTTAGCTTCTTAAAAGTACAAAGATACTCTCTTCATGGTAAAATTACCAATTTTTTTCTCTCCTATTTCTTTTGGCAATTATTTGGCATAACTGAAGAATTCTGCATCATTTATGAAAGTTTCTCTTGGTTTAGGATGACTATTTTCCTTACCAGGGCAAGAAACTGAGGGAAAAGGAGCAAAGGGAATGGCAACCATCCTCTGGCCTCTTCCTGGACAAGCACCACACCCAGGACCCCTTGCAGGAGACCCAATAAACATAATGTGGAAAGCCTCAACTCTCAGAGTTAAGTTTTTCTTTCTTCCTTCTTCTTCTTCTTTTTTTTTTTTTTTTGATATAGAGATAGAGAGCAAGCGGGGGAAGGGCAAAGACAGAGAGAGACAGAATCCCAAGCGGGTTCCACACTGTCAGTGCAGAGCCCCACATGGGGCTTGAACCCACGAACCATGAGATCATGACCTGAGCCAAAACCAAGAGCCGAATGCCTAACCTACTGAGCCACCCAGGTACCACCACAAATATTTGATCATGAGATCATGTCCTGAGCCAAAATTAAGAGTCGGATGCCTAATCAACTGAGCCACTCAGACGCCTCCAGAGTTAAGTATCATAATAAAGTTTTATTGCTTCAATGATCAAAAATAGAGTAGTTTCAATGGAACTTTCCAAACTTAATTATATAGTAGTGTGATTAAGGAGACTTTCCAGACTATTCAGGAAAATTCTAATGCCGCCATGTTCATTGCACGGATTCAGATGTCATTACAAAGACCCTTCTCCTGGCTATGTTTTGGCTCTGAGCAACTCTTTTTTACTTTGGCTCACTTTTCAGCTCTCCCACCACTGGACAAAGGGCCTCTTCTAGAAGTCAACATTCTTGAAGATCTGAGGAAAACAATATACATTTTAAGATGGTAGAAGAAGAGCAGTTTAAGCTGGTAAAAAAAAATGCAGCATCGAGTTCTTGACTCACATTATGCTTTGAATGGCAAGCGATTGATACATGCTGAGTTTCTCGTTAAACGATAAACAGGAATGCCAGAATGGAAGGGGTGTGCGGACCGGATCATAGGATGATTCATAAAAATACATAAGCTGCTCATTTCAGGATCATCCAAAATGAAGGACGTTGATCTTTGCTTTACGAAAAGTAGATCAAGACTAGTGCAAGTGTTTGCTTCCTTTCCTTACTAATTCATAGTCTTTTCATACAGTGTGGTTAAATAAAATAAGCTGAAAAACAAATTAGTGAGGGGAACACTTATGCACCACAGGTGGGAATGTAAATTGCTGCAGCTGCTATAGGAAACAGTGTGGAGGTTCCTCAAACAATTAAAAATAGAACTACCATATGATCCAGCAATTCTGCTTCTGGGCATTTATCTGAAGGAAATGAAATAACTATCTTAAAAATATATATGCCTCCCCATGCTCACTGTAGCACTATTCACAATAGCCAAGACATGGAAATACCTGAGTCCATTGACGGATGCATGGATGAAGAAAATGTGATATATATTCAGCCATAAAAAAGGGGAAATTCTGTCACTTGCAAGAATGGGATTTGAGGGCATTATGCTGGGTAAAATATGTCAAATAGAGAAAGACACACAGAGAGCAGATTGGTGGTCTCTGGGGATGGGGGGTGGGGAGGCAGGCACAATGGATGAAGGTGGTCAAAAGGTACAAATTCCAGTTATAAACTGAATAAGTTCTAGGGATGTCACGTACAGTATGTGGACTGTAATTAAGTTAAAAAATGAAAAACAGGGGCGCCTGAGTGGCTCAGTCGGTCGAGCATCCAGCTTCAGCTCAGGTCATGATCTCACGGTTTATGGGTTCGAGCCCCGCATCGGGCTCTGTCCTGACAGCTCAGAGCCTGGGGGCTGTCTTCAGATTCTGTGTCTCCCTCTCTCTCTGATCCTCCCCTGCTCGCACTCTCTGTCTCTCAAAAATAAATTAAACAATTAAAAAAAAAGAAAAACAAGTTAATGAGGCAGTTAAGAAATGAAAAAAGAGGCACCTGTCTGGCTCTGTGGGTAGAGCATGTGGCTCTCTCTTGATCTCGGGGTCATGAGCTCAAGCCACAGTTGGGCATAGAGATTATTAAAAGAAAATGAAAGTTGACTTAAAGATAATACGTCAATGGTGATGAGATAGTGTAAATGAGACACATAGGGTGCTATGTGTTTGGTAGAAAAGACACACTAATTCAATTCCAACATTTTGAGATCCAACATGAAGAGAGAATTAGGACCACTTACATGATTCAGGTTTCACACAAACCAGGACTCACAAGAAGTCCTTGGTCCTTGATCCCAAAATCACCATTTCTCTGTGAATCTTCATAGAAAGAACACTGCTTAAATGTAGTAAACAACAAAATGTATTGAATTAGCAAATTCTTCTTTTTTTTTTTTTCAAAAAAAGGATTCAATTTCAAAAAATTATTCAGTAAGCAAATTATGATTTGCTTATTAGTCAATAAGCAAACTTTTACTGAGCATCTATACTGTGTCATTAATTTTATGTGTTAGCTTGGCTGGGCCATGGTGCACAGATAGGTGGCCAGATAATATTCTGGATGTTTCTCTGAAGATGTTTTTGTGTGAGATTAATGTCTAAACATGTGGATGCTGACTGGAAGCAGATTGCCATATGCCATGTGGGTGGGCTTCACCCAGTGAGTTCAAAACTGAGCAAAAGACTGGTCTGTGTATATATAGATACACATTCTTTTGGTTCTGTTTTCTGGAGAACTCTGACTAATGCAGCATTAGGTAGTAGAAACTTTTCGGTGTCTGTCCATCCTCCAACTGTCAAAGCTCCCTATCAAACTATAGGGTCACAGGTGGGCCCTCTGTTCTTACACGATCATTTCCTAGAATAACCTGATTAAACACAGTCTCTTCCCCATGAATAGGTATGGAGGTTAAAAGAAATTAGTGTCTATCTCTTGAATGGAGGAGATTTAGCCCTTTTGGAGTGCATCCCCGCCCCCCAGGCGCCGAGTAGCAGAGGAAGCCACAGCAATTAGAGAAGAAGGAATTCTAGAAGTCGAGGGAAGCAGGGATAAGAGATAGAGAGAGATCAATGAGTTCTGCATGCTTCCAGAAGCCAGCTGCCCAGGAATACTCTTTACAGTAAGTTCTTCATTGCTGAATTGGGCTTGAGTTGGTTTGGTCTTACTACTTGTCCCCTTAAGAGCCTAACGAAAGTAACTTAGTGTGTCACACGAGGCGTCAGCCACTAAGGATGTGGAGGTAAGAAAGACAGACTTTCAATGCCTCATCCATACCCCACTCACTCCCGTCTGAGGAAAGACATGGTCCCTTCCTGTAAGAGCCCTCTAACCCCCAAGGGAGAGGCACACATGCAAGCAGCTAAATCCCACACAGTGCAAGAAGTGAGGAAATACTTCATGTTGCCCAACTGGGGACAGAAAAACAAAAACAGGATGCCTAGGGGCGCCTGGGGGGACTCAGATGGTTAAGCAGTTGGTCTGACTCTTAATTTAGGCTCAGGTCATGATCCCACAGTTTGTGAGATCTGACAGCACGGAGCCTGCCTGGGATTCTCTCTTTCTCTTCTCTCTCTGCCTCTCCCCTATTCACACTCTCTCCTTCCCTCACTCTTGAAATAAATAAATAAACATTAAGAAAACAAGAGAACAACAACAACAATGAAAAAACCCAAGATGACTGGTTTAAATTTGAATTTCAGATAGACAATGAACAATTTTTAGTGGAAACGTTCCTCAAATATTTTATCAGGTGACCTCAGAGATAGCGTGTTCCCAGATGTCCGAGAAAGGGACAGCTTAACCCAAAGTAAGTTGTCTCAGAAATACTTTTGGTTTTGGTTAGTTGGTCAGTTCTCTCCTGGAGAAAAGAGGCCTTTGGGTTGAGTCTTGAACGATAAGAGTTCGGACAAAGGAAGGTGGTAAGAGTTTTTGAGTGAGAAGGAGAAAACCACATGGCCAAAGGTAAGGAAGTGTGACAGCAGGGCTGTGTAGAAAACGCCAGCATCTTGGTATTGCTAATGCTTACAAACTCCAGGCAAGGGGATGAAAAATGTCAGTAAACATATTGGGATTAAGATGACATGCTAAACACAAACACTGATTTCCTTTCCTGGACATAGGCTGTTGGAATGTCAGGAAAGATATATTAAAAGCAGTGATTCATGACACTAAAAATCTAGAAGGGATGTAGGCAGCGGATGAAAGAGATGAAGAATTCCTGGAAACTAGAACATTGATAGCATCAGATTAGCAAAGAAATCAGATAGAGAAACTGTAGCCAACACACATACGCTGGAGAAAGTCACTTCAGTCATATTTCAAGGATAAGAACAGATTTTCCTAAGGAAACCTCAATTGCATGGTCAATAAATAGGGAAAAAAAGAAGAGCCTGGATGCATCATTATGACAATAATTGAGAGATCCGGCCTGGAGTGGGAGGACTGTTGGACTCCGCTCACGGCCCCAAGTGCTAGCCAATAGTTTGGTTCCAGAATAAAGGCCTGAGGATGGTTGGGGTTTTTTGTTTTTGGGGTTTTTTTTTTTTTTTTTGCTAAGAATGGCCAGAAAGGGTCAGAGTTAGGATTGTCATATATATTTGGGTCATAAAGAAACGGAGGAGCCATTGGTTACTCTAGACATTGGTCAAGACTATGGAGGGAGGGGGCGCCTGAGTGGCTCAGTCGGTTGAGCCTCCGACTTCAGCTCAGGTCAGATCTCACATTCGTGGGTTCGAGCCCTGCATTGGGCTCTGTGCTGGCGGCTAGCTCAGAGCCTGGCGCCCGTTTCCTGTCTTGTGTCTCCTTCTCTCTCTGCCCCTCCCCCGCTAATGCTGTGTGTCTCTCTGTATCAAAAATAAATAAAACATTTTTAAAAAGTTAAAAAAAAAAGACTATGGAGGGAGAAAAATCCCATACCAAAGTTGTGAGCACTACACTCTAAAAAAGAGAATTATGGTCAGGAGATAGGTAGAGATCCCCAGGTAAGGGTAAGCTGTCTCTATAAATACAGAGCAAAATTGCTCGCTCTCTCTGTCTCTCTGTCTTTCTCGTATGTCCACATATGTGTGCGTATTTCTAGCTTGACAAATACTCCTGCATAACAAAATATTTTGAAGTATCCAAAGCCATGGTTTTGCAAAGTATCAACAATGTCAGACTTTGATTAGTATTGCACTTGTCTGGACATTCTATGTGTTAGAAAAACAATCTAGAATTCATATGCTAATATACATTTATTCCATAACATTTCTCTTCCCTTATCATTTTAATGAAATCACCAGCTACATTGTTCCAATAAACGTTTTTACATAATTTGTCTTTTATTGAAGGTAATTATCTGGAGAATTAAAAATAAAATGTAATACTTAAAATGTACAAAATTTAGGGGTGCCTGAATGGCTCAGTTGGTTGAGTGTCCAACTCTTGATTTCGGCCCAGGTCACGATCTCAGGTTCCTGAGATCGAGCCCCTGATTGGGCTCTGCACTGACAGTGGGCACTCTCTCACTCTCAAAATAAATGAATCAACATTTTTTAATTAAAAAAATGTACACAATTTATATTGCTTTTGTCAAAATGTGTAAATTTAAGTAAATGTGAAAATTAGTTTTCATTTGTGTTTTCAAAATGTTATTTTTGACACACCTGGTGGCTCATACAGTTAAGCTTCTGACTCCTTTGATTTCAGTTCAGGTCATGATCTCACGGTTCATGAGTTTGAGTCCTAACTCAGGCTCCATGCTGACAGTGTGGAGCATGCTTGGGATTCTCTCTCTCCCTCTGTCTCTGTCCCTGTTTCATTTCTTTCTCTCAGCCTATCTCAAAATAAATAAACTTTAAAAAAATGCGATTTTCTCCTAAAACATTTTAAATTGTCAGAATTAAAAGGCAAGCTTCAAATTAAAGTTCATGAGTATTGAATTTTTAATCAAATTATTTTTAAAGCTGAAATTTAATGTTTTAATTTTATTTCAGTATTGCTAATTTTTAAATAAAATATATGAGAAGTTAGTTAAAATGTAATTTTTACCATCCATCTATTTGCCAAAAGAAAGAATCAGCATCATGCTACATGCCTATTACCTTCTAACCATAAGTGTACAAATTTAAAAGTAATATGAATTATTCAATATTGCAAAATTCAGCTGTCATGTACAATTGTTTCAAATGTTGAGCTAAGTCAAGAGAACCTCCAGCTACACAAAGGCAAGCGAGAAAATAGATGCTCAGACTTCTTAGAGAATAATTCTTCATTATGTAAGCAACTATTGCATTCATCTTGAAAGGAAGGATTTGTCACGATAATTAATTTGTATTTTCTCTTCTTTCAATGCGTCTGCCTCTCAAATCTTCTTTTCTGAAACAATACCTATTTCTCAAATCAATAAGGCACAACTCACAAACCTTCATGGCATTGGGACAGGATTGTCTCCTTTTCTTTCAAGGTCACAGACGGGAGCCAAGGAAAGCGTTTCTCTGGGATTCAAATAGTGTTAGCATGATGGCCTACGTCTTGGAGTCCACATCTTACTGCTCCAGAACTGAGTGCCTAGCGTGAGTGGGAAAGGCACCTATGGGTTCTTTAACCATTTATTTTTGTGCAGTCTTTTTAAAAACATTTTTGTGAGTGTTTTTTTTTATTTTATTTTTGAGAGACAGAGAGAGACAGCACAAGCAAGGAAGGGTCAGAGAGAGAGGGAGGCACAGAATTCGAAGCAGGCTCCAGGCTCTGAGCTGTCAGCACAGAGCCCAACGTGGGGGCTCAAACCCACGAACCATGAGATCATGACCTGAGCCAAAAGCGGGACACTCAACTGACTAAGCCCCCCAGGTGCCCCTGGTGCAGAGTCTTTTATGTCCAGCCCTCAGAGTGTGAATGCCCCCACCCTTCACCTTGTCATTTTATTCAAACCTCACCTACAATCACCAGAATCAGTTTTCTGTGATCAAAATTTGAACGTACTGATAGGTGTGACCAGAGAGCCTCATTTGGGCATGGAGGTTAGCTACCTAACGTAACAGCAAATATTAACCAGAAAGAAAAACTAAAACAAAGCAAGAACCACCAAACACCTAAGAGAAAACAATGCTATGCAAAGGACACCAAATACAACAAATAAAAGAACCGACTCTAGGGGCGCCTGGATGGCTCAGTCAGTTAAGCATCCAACTTCAGCTCAGGTCATGATATTGGGGTTCATGAGTTCAAGCACCGTGTCAGGTTCTGTGCTGACAGCTGAGAGGCTGGAGCTGGAGCCTGCTTCAGAGTCTGTGTCTCCTTCTCTCTCTCAAATAGGTATTAAAAATTAAAAAAGAAAAAAGAACTGACTGTAGGATACATAGTGTTCATAAGAGGAGAAGCAGACACTGGCCAGATCCTGACTGGCTTCCCTGGTTGTGCGAAGGAGAATGGACTTCACAGAGCTGTCAGAAGGCCAGAGAAGGTTCTCACCAGGGAATGGCGTTATCCTATTTGTGTTGTAGATAGGCCACTGGCTGCAGCGTGAGAAACAGTTTTGAGAGGAATAAGATTAGAGGCAGGAAACAATTTAGGAATCTATTTAATAGTCCAGATGGGAGTTGATGGAGTCCTGAACTAAGGCATGGGAGTACAGATAAAGAAAATAGTCTGAAAGTACTTAGGAGATACAATCATTAGAACATAATGGCTGATTGGGTGTAAAGAATGAAAATAAAATCAGTCAAGGGTAATATCCAGGTTTCTGGTGTTTTGACTGATGGGATCATTGTGTTGCTAATTGATTTTGAAAAAGGGGATTTGGGGTGCCTGAGTGGCTCAGTCGGTTGAGCGTCTGACTTCTGCTCAGGCCATGATCTCACAGTCTGTGGGTTCGAGCCCCGCATTTGGCTCTGTGCTGACAAGTCAGAGCCTGGAGCCTGCTTCAGATTCTGTGTCTCCCTCTCTCTCTGACCCTTCCCTGCTCATGCTCTGTCATTCCCTCTCAAAAATCAATAAACATTAAAAAAAAAAGAAAAGAAAAAGGGTCACAAAAACAGATTTGGTTAAAATTAAAAATTAAAAATAATAGACATAATAATAACAGCAAATAATAATGATGGATGACACTTTCTGAGTTTCTACTATATGCTACTTATGATTCCATTTCATTCTCTATTTAAAAAAACTTTCTTTAACATGTATTTATTTTTGAGAAAGAGAGCGAAAGAGGCAGAAAGAGGTAGACAGAGAATCTGAAGCAGGCTCCACGTTGTGAGCATAGAACCCAATGTGGGGCTTGAAATCATGAACCGTGAGATCATGACCTGATCCAAATCAAGAGTCAGCCATTTAACCAACTGAGTCACCCAGGCACCCCAACCTTTTCACTCTTCAAACTAACTACACCTATTATTCCAGTTAATGCTATAAACAGTTTTGAAAAATGGATACTATTAATTAGTCTCTTTTGACAGGAAAAAAACTGAGGTGTAGAAGGCTAACTAACTTGCCAAAACTCCCAGACAATACCCTTGATAACCAGTCATATTTTTAGTGTAGCAAACAATTTATCAGGATTGTTTCTTCTAATGCCTACTTTAATTTACTCCTGCATATCAAAATGCCAAAATGTATTGGTTTAAACAGACGACGAACATGTGTCATATCATACCGTTTCTGTGGATCAGGAATCGGGAGTAGCTTGCGTAGGCGGATCTGGCTTAGGATGTCAGGTGGTTGTAAAGAAGATGTCAGCCAGGGCAGCGGTCATCCGAAGGCTTGACTGGACTGGAGGACTCACTCCAAGATGGTGACCCTCATGGCTGGCACGCTGGTGCCATGACTGGCAGGAGGCCTCAGTTCCTTCCCATGTGGACCTCTTTGTAGCGCTGCTTGAGTGCCCTAATGACATGGCTTCTGACTTCCCCAGAGCGAATGGTCCAAGAAAGAAAGAGACACAAGCTACAAGATCTTTTATGTCTTAGCTTCAGTAATCACACACTGTCGTTTCCTCCATGTCCAATTGGTTATACACATCAGCCAGATTCCGTGGAGGAGGAGAAGGTAGAAAGGTGAGCATCACTGGGGTCACCTTGGATACCAGCTGCCACGTGTCTCTTAGTTTGGCCTTGTGGCATTCAGTCACAGCACCTTTCAACAGGGCAGACGGGCTCCCGGCTCGTCTGATTTAAGCCACAGATAGATTTTTAGAGACAAGCATGCACTCCATACCCTTAAGGCAATTCTTTATTAATATTGTATCTGTCAACCAAGTTTTAGTCAATGTTGAGCATCAGGAAATGTGACACTGTAATCCAAGACAAGTTCCCGGAGGCCGATAAACCTCCCTTGGTGGCTAATAAGGGTACAGAAGGCCTAATGTAGCTGATCTCTGTCCACGTGGAAACCTCTTCCCAGGCCAGGGTCTGCCCCGTCATACACGCCTCCTTACCCATCTTCTTCCCGCCTCGGAGCCTTTGAAATTACAGGCGCCTCTGCCTGGAGTGCGTTCCCTCGCTTCCTCCCCCTCTTTCTCTCCCTTGGTTCTTGTTCCAGACTTCAGCCTATCTGCCATTACCTCAGAGAGAATGCCCCCGCTCACACGGGGGAGCAGTGGCCTCTCCTCCTTGGGTGCCCTGAGCCCTGTTCTGCCTGGAAGCAGGAGAAAAGAAATCTGTTCTACCTGAGGAAGGCGGCTTACATTAGCACCCTCTTCGGGGAAGAAAAGGCACCATTTGTTATGGTTGTCACGAATAATCAAGACAATTATAGCTACCATTTGTCAGTACTTAGATAGCAGTTGGGCACCAAGTCCTCTTGTCCTTCACAAATTCACTTGCATAGAAACAATAGTGAATAAAGATGTCAAGGGAAGAACAAGAAATAAACAATCTGAAAAAAAAAATCTCCCTTAGATATCCCTGTTCCAAAGCAATGGTTTTGGCTGCTCTCTGACCCAGGGACCTCTCCTCCAGGGTTGTGCTGTAAGTGTTTACTAACTAGGTCTTTGGAAGGTGGAAGGACTCATTTGAAGAGTTGCCAAGCGCTGTGGTATAAATATTGTCACCATGGTTAATTTCACAGCACCAACCACAGAGCTACAAGAGACGCCAACAATCAGCCCCAGGAAGCCAACAGGCGCAGCTCAGCACATCCTAACGCCCCTTCAGCACCGACCTCTTCAGTTCTTTGATTCTTCCTCAGATTTACCCCATCTTTCAGCTCCTCCTAACCATCAAAAAGAAACCAAAAGGCCTTCCGTTAGCAGGATTCACCCTTCTTATAAGGCAGTATATTTTGATAGCAGAGCTTGATTCTTAGGGTGTTGAGCCAAAAAAATCCTATCAAAGTATTTCTCTTAAACTCATGTACTAGAGGGGCATCTGGGTGGCTCATCACTTGACTGTCTGACTCTTGATTTCAGCTCAGGTCATGATCCTAGAGTCATGGGATCGAACCCTGTGTAGGGCTTAAGATTCTCTTTCTCTCTCCCCCTGCCCCTCTCCCCCACTCACATGCTGTCTCTCTCTAAAAAATAAATAAAAATAAAAACTCATATAGTAGAGCCAAGAGTCATTTAAGAGGATGTTATTTCCTGTTTCTCTTCATACATACATCATCTCAGTTATAATCTTTATAACTGCCATTGGGGATATTATTACCCAATTTTCCAATGAGAAAATTGAAGCGGAGGGATTTTAAGTGACTTGTCCAAATTCACTGAGTTAGGAAGCGGCGTACTAGGGTTTGAAGCTGGGGCTGTCTGAGTCCATATCTGTGCTCCTAATCCTTACTTTATGTCACATGTGCCTGTGAACTGAGGCTGTGTCTCAGGAACCTGAGTGGGAAGCACTGGGTTTAGTTGTTTCTCTGTCAACCACAGGGCCTTCCCAGGATGCCGCTGGAGCATTACAGAATTAACGCTATAACTTGAATAAACAACGTGAGTTATTTTTTTAAAGATTTTAGTTTTGGGGCGCCTGGGTGGCTCAGTCGGTTAAGCCTCCGACTTCGGCTCAGGTCAGATTTCACGTTCGTGGGTTCGAGCCCCGCGTCAGGCTCTGTGCTGACAGCTGGCTCAGAGCCTGGAGCTGCTTCTGGTCCTGTGTCTCCTTCTCTTTCTGCCCCTCCCCCTCTCATGCTCTGTCTCTCTCTGTATCAAAAATAAATAAAACATTAAAAAAAAAAAAATTTTAGTTTTTAAGTAATCTCGGTACCCAACATGGGGCTCAAACTTACAAACCAGAGATCAAGAGCCAGCCAGGTGCTTCCAAAGTGAGTTTTAAGAAAGGAAATTCACAAAACTTTTTTTTAAAGCATGTGTCATCAAAGCACAAAACGCAGAGCCAGGTAGAGATGTGGCTATAAACTGAGGACCCAGGACTTCTTCAACACTTGTAGGAAAGCACTGAGTAAGCTGCTTTAGGCCAAGTCTTACAGGGTGGGGGTGGGGGGACAACTCAGGAGATCAATGATAACTATGCTGAGCTTCGAGATGTCAGGTCGGGTCCTTTGAAAATAAGTTCATACTACCCAAACTCAGTTTTTGGTGGCCAGAATCCATTTTTTCAGTAGCCTTCTTGCCAGCAGAGAGCCCAGTGCAGGCCTTGAACTCACAACTGTGAGATCAAGACCTGAAGTTGGTGTCCCCAGTGCCTATTTTGGTTTGGATATCTTGCCTCCCCAATTTTCAGTTCAGACCAGTCTAGGTGGTATTCACTCTGTGTCTTACTTCCAAAGGGTTCATTTGGGGTGAGTTTTATGGTATATGAATTATATTTCAATAAAGCTGTTATTAAAAAAAGATAGAATTCATGAGGCTCAGTCTGGCTAATTAGAATATTACATTCTCCTGGCCAGAGTGAATTTGTTCAGGGACAGTTATGTAACCCAATCAAGCTAATAAAAAGAAATGAGATTTTTGCTGGGATTGTTGAAAGTACACCTTAACAATTTTTTTTTTTTAACTGAATTGAATTGGGAAGAAGATTCTACAGACAGCCATCTTGTTACCTCCTGGAATCAGAGAACACCCCCCCCCGCCCTGCCCTGTTCTCAAGACAACACATTTAGAATGGTATTTCCTGATGGCATTTTTGTTTAACTTTCCTCCCAACCCAGCCTTTTGAAGTGAGATCTTAATTAAGACTTTTCAGTGCCGGAAGCCAATAACTTATCTTTCTTTAAGCCAGTTGGGGTTGTGGTTTCTGTTATTTGCAACTGGAAAGAAGTTCGAAATGATGACACACTTCATACCAAAATGGAAGTGTGAAAGACACTCAACTATAGAATTACCTAAGTTAAGATAGTTTCAGTAAGAGCGAAGACCTTTCTTTTCTAGACTGGAAAGTTGGTGACTCTTCTAACCCTTAATATAAAGTAGGAATCAGCTGGTCACATGACTAGGATGTTTTTGTTTGTTTTTTAGAGAGAGAGAACACATAAAAATGGAAGAGAGGGACACAGAGAGATAATCTTTTTTAAAAAATGTTTATTTGTTTATTTTAAGAGAGAGAGTGCACAAGGAGGGGCAGACAGAGAAGGAGAGAGAGAATCCCAAGCAGTTTCTCTGGGGTCAACATAGAACTATCGATTCCCCTACAGAGAAAATCTTAAGCAGGTTCCACGTGGGACTTGATCCCACGACCCTGGGATCATAACCTGAACCAAAATCAAGAGTTGGACGCCCAGGGTGCCTGGGAGGCTCAGTCAATGAAGCGTCTGACTTTGGCCTAGGTCATGATCTCACAGTTTGTGAGTTTGAGCCCCCCTGTTGGGCTCTGAGCTGACAGCTCACAGTCTGGAGCCTGCTTCAGATTCTGTGCTTCCCTCTCTGTCTGCCTCTCCCCTGCTCATGCTCTGTCTCTCTCTCTCTCAAAAATAAAGAAACATTAAAAAAAATTAAGAAAAAAAACAGATTTGGACGCTCAACCTACTGAGCCTCCCAGGCACTCAGATTTTATATTGGGACTAAGACTATTTACTAACAAAGGATGGAATATTAAAAGATACAGCACAATAATGTAAGAATTTTAGAGTGTGGTCGGCTGTTTCTTGTGGACAATGTTATGGTGCTCCATAAAGGAGAATTTAGGTTGAAAGGGGCTCATCTGAAACCTAGGAGCTAGAATCAGTATTTTTAAAATACTCCCGACCCCACGGGCCCCCTCCAACCAGCTCTCTTCATGGACTTCTGCCTGATGAAGTGGGCAATCAGCAATTACAAAACTGTGATGGGACCACAGCCCCGGAGCAGATTGGCCTCACCTACCTGCCCAAGAACCTCATTTTGAATTTCGTGAGACACGTAGAGATGAAGCCATTAAGCTAAGGGTTGTAGAAGAACAACAGAGCACTTGAGTCCCTGCTGCTAAGAAACAGAACCCCACGGGTCCCGTTCTGCACTCAGCTCGTTGTCTGGCTGTGGTTATTAGCTCAGAGAATTGTCCAGAAGCAAGAGCTAACTAAACTCCAAGTCTGGCAAAAAGAACAGTGATTATTTCACCTCTAAGTCTCTTGTCACACTATTAATAGCTAAAGAGGTGTAACCTCAGGAAGAGAACCCCTCCCCAGTGTCCATCTTAAATGTGGCCTTGGAGGAGAAGGGACTGTTTGGGCCAGTTCCTTCACTTCCAAGAGGGGGAACCTAGCCATTCCTGTCTAGTGGTGTATAATGCACGCTATGGATTGTAAGACAACTATAAACATATTTTTCTGTTCTTCTTTCTTCCAAAGAAGGGTTGATGGGGGCCAGGTGATAAAAAAAGAAGATGATGGTCAGGTCACTACTCCACTTTTATTCCTGATTCTGTTGTCCGGATTCTTTAATGCTGGGAATAGTGTTGTGTGATTCTAGTCTATTGGAAAGCAGATGCTGATGAAGTTAGAAATGTAAAAAGTTTGGGGCACCTGAGTAGCTCAGTCACTTAAGTGTCTGACTTTGGTTCAGATCATGATCTCACGGTTGGTGAGTTGGAGCCCTGCATCTGGCTCTGACAGCTCGGAGCCTGGAGCCTGCTTCGGAATCTATGTCTCCCTCTCTCTGCCCCTCCCCCATTTATCTCTCTCTCTCTCAAAAATAAATAAACATTAAAAACATTTTTAAGAAGAAATGCAAAAAGTTTATTAGGGAGTGGGGAGAGAATCCACAGGAAAAAACCAACTTATGCTACTCGAAAAAAGAGATTTATTTATCAGGAGTAATGTCTGTAAAGGACAAAGGGGGAGAAAGTTGGAGTGGGTGGGCAGAGCCTTCAGTTGGCAATGCAGATCATACAGCCTCAGCCCAGCGTTTGGCTCTTGAGCGCAGTTACAGTGGTCTGCACTGTACGGAAATGGCTAGATATGAATGAGCCCGTCATGCCTAATCATCGCCTGCCTGGGAGGGCTGCCCAGGAGGAACATGGCTTCAGCGAGAACCAGGGAGGGTGGGAAGGTGCAGCTGACGGACGGAGGCTGTTGGCTGGCCGCACTCTTCACAGCTGAGAAACGTCTTCTTTCGTAAGAGCAGACCTGATGGTTGCACGTCCATGGCCAACACAGTTTTGGGTTCTTTCATGACCACTATTGGGTATGTTTCTGCGTGCTTGGGTTATTTGTATCCTTCAAGTCGGGCTTGGCTGGTTATCTGAAGTCACCCAGAGAACTTGGGCAAGCTCTTCACTGGAGCGACCAGACAGAACTTTGAGTTGTCTTATTTTAAGGATGGGGCGCCGGTGTTTTGGTTGCACATTGTATTCCAGTATGGAGTGTGGGCATGTTTTAAAGCATATGTATGGGAACAAGGGTGTGTGGGAATGTTGAGCTGCTAAAGGAAATGAATTAAATAGTGAAAATCCATTTTGCTAAGCAGAACCCATTCATCATTCTTCTAGCAAAAGTATCCCGACTTTCCTCAATGAAACCACTCTGTCCTACACCGCCAGCCCCGATGCTGTAGAGAGCTTATCCTCTCTTGCTGGGGCGGGGCGTGGCTCGGCCTTAGCCAATCAGCGCGTTGGATTTTGCTGTACCAAAGAGATAATAGAAGGAGCAACGCAAGACCCAGTCAGAGCCAATGATAGGCAGTGAGATCTTTTTTTTTGGGTGGGGGAGGAAGGGGAGTTGTTGGGTGAAAAGTAAATTTGTTTTCTTTTGGACTTGAATCTGGAAATTGTCCTCGAAGCTAATGACAGCCATCTTGACACCTAGTAGAGTCTGAGAATGAAAAAAAATAAAGAAGAATGTTAGAGGCAAGAGTTTGAGAGAGATGGGTGCTGTCCGAAATTATTTAAGGCTCTAAATCCATATTTACTGATGCACGTTGTATTTACTTTTATACATACTGTCATATATTAAAAACATGTTTATACTGAAGTCTCCAATTTAAGTCCAATACTACAGGATTCGTTCTTATTTTCCTGTTTAAGTCATCACTACACCCAAGTGTGGGGCTTGAACTCAAGACCCCAAAATCAAGAGTCACGTGCTCTACCAATTGAGCCAGCCAGGCCTCCCTTATTTTCCTCTTTCTAATTCTCTTATTTGATATTGAAAAAGAAAAAGAAGAACTTGGCTCCTGTTATGATCCACATATTAACTTATCAGCTTAATCCTTTTGTTCGTAGCCACTCTTTCATTGTGCCGCCATGTCTCTTCCCCAGTCATAGATGCCCTACTCACCCCTCTTGAAATATAACATCATCCCCTCTTAGCAGACACTATTCCTATTGGGCCTTGACTCTGATACTTTGCCCCAAGTTGGTGCTGGTGCTGGCCTATATGGATATCTTTTTCACCCAACCCTGACTCCGCCATCCTAGTCACCACTGCTGACTAGTATCAGTGTGGATGTACTATAGTTTCTTAAACCATTCACATATGGAAGGTAATGTTGGTTATTTCCATTGTGGGGTATTATAAATAAAGCTATTGTGAATGATTGAATATGTTTTTTTTTTAATTTTACTGTTTTTTTAAATTTATTTTTGAAAGAGAAAGAGAGACAGCATGACCAGGGGAGAGCCAGAGAGAGTGGGAGACACAGAATATGAAGACAGGCTCCAGGCTCTGAGCTGTCAGCACAGAGCCTGATGCAGGGCTTGAACCCTCCAACCTGGTGGAGATCATGACCTGAGCCAAAGCTGGACACTCAACCGACTGAGCCACCCAGTGGCCCCGAGTATGTTGTTTTTGTATGAAACACAGGTTTCATTTCTCTCGGGTAAGGGCCAGGAATGGGATTGATGGGTTATATGGTAAATGCATGTTTAATCTTTTAAGAAATAGCCAAACTCTTTCCCAGAGTAGCTTTACCACATTACACTCTTGGTCTAATGACTTTTCACTGAGTTGTTCAGGAAGGGCAGAGAACAGAAGAGAAGGGAAGGAAAAGAGGAAAATGAAGAGTTAGTAATAAACTATTACCTATATTTATGTCTATGTCTGATTTCTCTAATCTTTTCTTTTTGTTTTTTGTTTGTTTGCTTTTTGGTTTTGTTTTGTTTTTATTTATTTTTAAGTGAGCATAGCAGGGGAGGGATAGAGAGAGGGGAAAACAGGATCCAAAGCAGGCTCTGTGCTAACAGCAGAGAGCCCAATGTGGGGCTCAAACACACAAACCCTGAGATGCTGACCTGAGCCAAAGTCGGGCACTCAACGACTAAGCCACACGGGTGCCCCTCTAATGGTTTATTTTGATCTGGATTTCTGGTTTTACCCCACTGACATATCATTTATGTTTTTATTGCTAGGTGTTATTTTCTTGTAAAAGCACGTTTTACCTGTTTTTAAAAGCATATTCTTTACTCTTTCCTCCACTAAAAAATGTAAAAGCCAGGTTATTGAGGCAAAATATGCATCTGGTAAAATTTTCCATTTTTCACATACAGTTCTAAGAGATTTCACACATGCATAGAACCATGGTAACACCTACCACTATCAAGATACAGAACATTTTCAACACTCCATAACATTTCCTTTGGTCTTTATTTACTTTTTTTAAGATTTTATTTTTAAGTAATCTCCATACCCAATGTGGCGCTGGAACCCATAGCCCCAAGATCAAGGGTCACAGGCTCCACCTACTGAGCCAGCCAGGTGCCCCTTTTTGTCCATTTATAATCAACCCTTCCCTTCCCCCAATTCCTGTCAGTCGATGATGTGTTTTGTGTCCCTATAGTTTCACCTTTTCCAGAATGTGATACAGATGGAATCATATGGTATGTAGCCGCTGAGCTCTGACTTTTTTCACGGAGCAGAATGTATTTGAGATTCACCCTTATTGTTGTGCCAGGGATTCATTCATTTTGCTTGTTGACTAATATTCCATTGTATGTATGTGCCACACAGTAACTACTGGTTAGAGAACACTGGATTGGTTTTCAGGTTTTTCTGGTATTTTTAAAACTGAATCTGATTTCTACAAAATTTCTGTTGCAATATTAATTATTTTCCCTTATAATTTTGTCTTCCTTTTGATTTGTTTGCCATATAGGCCTTCTTGTTTCTAGTTATTGTGTTTTTTTTCCTCTTTACTGTGTTGTATGTCATCTGTTTATTACATTTTTCTCTTTTAAAAATCAGCTTTTGATTGTATTTGTCAAGGGCATTTTCCATTTCTGATTTACTTACGTGTGTTTTAGTTTTAGTTCACTCAGAGTTTATTATTTTTCTAAGATCTTAAATTGAATGTTTATTAATTGTCTATTAGTAATAAATACACCCACCTGGGTGGCTCAGTCAGTTAAGCCTCTGACTTCGCTCAGGTCAGATCTCACGTTCATGGGTTCGAGCCCCCGTTCGGGCTCTGTGCTGACAGCTAGCTCAGAGCCTGGAGCCTGCTTCCGGTTCTGTGTCTCCTTCTCTTTCTGCCTCTCCCCCTCTCATGCTCTGTCTCTCTCTGTATCAAAAATAAATAAAAACATAAAAAAAATTTTAAAACATGAATTGTCTTCTAAGAGTTTTCCTGCATTTCAAAGCTTTTGAGAAGTACTTTGTAATTGTTATGTTCAATGAATTATATAATAACATTGTGAGTAGGTATTGAAGTCCTTTTAATATTATTTTAAAATAGACTTTTGGTGTGTTCTTAATTTTCTCCTTAATTAGCCTATTATTTAGGAAAACTTAAGTTTTTTTCATGTAATTAAATTTTTTGTTGTATATTTGTGTTACTAATTTCTGTTTTTGTCACAAGTGATGGCCTAGAAAGTGTTTTGTATGTATTATAAATAAAAGTCTTCTACTTCATTTAATTGGTTCCAAATATCAATTAGTTCTATATTTGAAGATGTCAGGACCTTTTGCACGGTGCTTCATCCACTCCATCTCTCATTATTGACACAGGAGAATTAAAATCTCCAATATAATTTTCATCCTGTCAATTGCCTGTGTTCTAACAAACACAGATACTCCAGGGATTTGACACTTGGTTCGCGTTCTCCTCCACCTAACTACTGCCAGTCTCCTAGGTGAATTGTATATTCTGTTTCTTACTGCCCGAGTTTCTGAACCTCTACTCCAACTCTTCCTTCCTTTCAACAGCCCACTCTCCTAACCACATCCTGGACCTTGTTACAATTTAGGACTCTTCTGCCTTTGGTAGCTCACTTTTCAGGCCACATTGTTCCTCTCAATTCCTGACTCCCACAAAGCAGCAAACTCCTCTAACCCTGCCCTCCAGTTCCCTAGTCTTTTCCCTTCTTCTAGGTGGGTCTGGCCATTTTGGATTCTCTTTCTTCTCAGATTCAACTTGACCCTCATTTTCAGTCACTTCAACTTTGCTCTCATTGATACCTACAGTTTCCTTTCCCTCTTGTCTTTCTACTCTACCTGTCCCACAAATTCCCAGCCATGGGTCGATATATTCATCTACCTTTTCTGCTACTTACTTACCTTCAGGGACCACAGAACTAATAAAGATTCTTGACTGACATGGAGAAACCAACTGGGACTAGCTTCAAAGAAAGAAACTACCATGAAGATCAAATTTGTACCTTCAGAGACACAAAGGTCAAGACTGTAACCTGGCTTTGAGAGGACTGAAATCAGGACTTCTCTTTTCATTTTTCATCGCTGCTTCTCTTTTCCTGATTGTTTCTTTCTTCTAGGAGTCTTTCTGTTCTCCCATAGTCACCTGGGAGCCCCCTAATATACAATTGTTCTGTTAAAGAGATGTCAAAAGTGATACTGGACTTTCTTAGTTTCAGTTTCAAAATCGTGGGGAAAGAGCTCTGATTGGCTCAGTTTTGGACAGAAGTCAATTCTAGATCAATCAATGAGGGCCAGAAACGCATGGTTATATTTTGTAAAAATGGCAGCTGGCAACCCATAGTGGTGACCATGTGCTCATCCATGAACCTACATCCAGAAAGGCTAGGATATGGTGCTGAGCCTGGCCAGAGTTATATGTATGCATGAAATCCAGTACTGTGGTCAGAGGAATGTGAGATCCTGATTGAACTGGTCTTATTCACTTGCCCACTTGTAGAGGCTGAAGTAGTCGTGGGATTAGAACCACAGGGAATTAGAGTAGGTTCTTCCGGATAAGAGAAAACAATGGCTATCTGCCATAGTTGCTAAATGATAGATAAGGAAGCTGAGAAACTTCCTGGTGGTCAATTACCATCTACTTATTGCACGTGTAATTTGTGCAGAACTGGCCTATGAGCTAAATAAGGTTTACTCAGTATGTTTTACTCAGTAAGGTTTACATAAAGTTAAAAAAAATTAGAATGTTCAAATTTTCCACATTCATGGCTCAATATTGAACTTTTTTCCAAGTCAAGTATAAAAGACTTGATTATTTTGGCTTAACCACTGCATTGTTTCTCCCCATTAGATAAGATGATCAACAATCAAATAAACTTAAAAAAATATTTTAAATAAACGCAAAAACTGAAAAAACAAACATATGTGTCCTTTGTATAATAATACATCATAGTTATGTAAAAACAAAACCTCAGGGAGTATAGTTTTGCTTTGAGCAAATTCATTTAAGATATGAATTCTGCCCATATTTATGCATAAAGTAATTAAATCTGCTTTGAAAATAAATGTTGCAATTATTTGCTGAGTGCCTTTTTACTAAACATTTTTTCTGCCTCCTTACAAATCATTTATTGAGAAATCAGAGAGGGTAAATGTAAGAACACAACAAAAAGTAAGACAAAAAAAATCTTGTTTTCTTTATTTTGTCCAGGGTTAGGTTTTCTTTTTCTCTCACTCTTACTCTCCTTGAATGAACAACAACTTCAAAGGGGGTTTTCGAGAAATTTAGAATAACCAAATTATCCAAAAACTGAGTAAAACAAAATTGAATACTCCCTCTTCTTCCTCTCTTCTTGGGTATTTCAACTTAAACATGGTTTCTCTTGCAGCCTGAGGGAGTAAAATTCTCATAAAATCAGGCTCTGTTCTGCTCCAGGGCAGAATTTCCTAGTAGCCAAGCACTCTGTGGCCTTTGTTATTTCTACCATTCACCCTCAAAGAGATTTGTTCTCAGGGGAATTGCAAATCACTGAATTTTCCCAATAGATTTATGACTAGTAAGAAAATATTTGGAAAGAAGCGGTGAGAGATGTGGCTAATAGAGAGCATTAATGAATGCCATTTTTTTTTTAAACAAAAGCCATGAATGTCCTATGGCTAAAGGAGAAAAAAAGATCTTCTCTTTCCACATCTTCCTGGAAGTCACCACATTCTGATACTTCCTAGTGAAATAGATATTTAGTATAATATTTTAATTGACTCTTTTTTAAAGTTGTAATTGTATATTGATGTATTTATTTATTTAATCTCTGCACCCAATGTGGGACTCAAAGTCATAACCCTGAGACCAAGAGACCATGCTTTTCTGACTTAGCCAGCCAGCCTCCCCTATTTTAGTTGACTTTTTTTTTAAGTGTATTTATATATTTTTAAATAATCTCTACACCCAGTGTGGGGCTCAGACTCAGGCCTCTGAGATCAGGAATTGTGTGCTCTTCTAAATGAGTCAGCCAGAGGCCCCTTGTTGACTCTTGATGGTCACTGCTAATGAACGTCTCGGAAAGCTCTAGGTTTTTCTTTAAGTCACATTTCTTAAGGTTGAGTTTTAAAATAACATCAGCCAAATACATTTCACTTTTTTAAAATTTTGTGTAGGGAGGTACGGAGAGGCAGAGGGAGAGAGAGAATCCCAAGCAGGTTCCATACCCATTGCAGAGCCTGATAGGGGGTTTATAGGGTGAGATCATGACCTGAGCTGAAATCAAGAGTTAGATGCTAAACTGACTGAGCCATCCAGACACCCCTGTATTTGGCTTTTTAAACTAGGTTAATACCTTTATTTCCCAAATATTTATATTTCAGGCATGTGAAACGGTGCTTAGAAAATAGACACTGTCTTTCCCCAGGAATAACATTTCAATAGTTTCCACCTCTTTGTACCATATCATCAATTTCTCCATCTACATGGGATTGTTCTTACTTAGCATAGAACAATCTCTTGTTTTTCCTTTTAATAACAGTCCTTCTTTATTTAAAAAAATTTTTATTTTAATTTCAGTATAGTTAACATATAGTGTTATATTAAATAAATTTCTCCACTCTACAGTCTAGTATATCTGTTCCCCTTTGCAGCAAATCTGCTGAGTTGTCCACACATGCTGTCTCCAGTTCGGTTTCCTCCTTTACTCTTAAATCCACGTCATTTAACTTCTACCCACAACATTCCACCGGAATTGTCCTTCCAAGTCGCTCAATCCAATGATTAATTCTGTCATCTTACTTGACCTATTGGCATAATCTGACACGGTCGATCATTCTCTTCTCTGTGATGCACCTTCGTCATTTGGCTTCTTGTGGGATACCATTTTCTTCCTACCTCACTGGTTGCTCCTCCTTAGTTTTCTTTGCTGGCTCTTCTTCTCCCATACCTTTTATTTATTTCTATCTTTAACTTTTTTTTTTTTTTACATAACCTCTACACTTAATGTGGGGCTCAAACTCACAGCCCCAAGATCAAGAGTGGCATGTTCTACCGACTGAGCCAGCTAGACACCCCCTCCCTCATCTTGATATTGGAGTACACCAGCCCTCAGTCTTTGGTTCTCTTCATTATATATATTCATTCCGTAGCTAATCTCCTCTCGTCTTCTGGCTTTAAATGTCAGCTATCTGCCAATGACTTGCAAATTAAGGTCTTCAGCCCAAACTTCTCCCCTAAACTTCAGACTCATCCATCGAACTGCCAAGTTAACAGTCCAGTTGGATGCCTAGTAGGCATCTGGAGTTTAAGAAGTTTAAAACTGAGCTCCTAAAGCATTGACCTCATTGGCAATGAGGATATTTAGTATTCATATTGGCTTGTGAATATTACGTCTCACTAAAAGGAACCAAGACTCCTTGAAGAACTGGCTGATTCTGGGGCAGAGAAAGAGCAGGATGAACCTGGAAAATCTTGTGGTTCCAAAAAATAAGAACATGTTAAACAGCAAACAAACAAAGCAGACTTGTCAAAAGAAAACAGGCCATCCCAAAGACCAATGGCCAAATCTGGGATAGTTGAAGCAGCAAAATAATGGTAGTAATGGATTATAAACCATAGAATAAAATACATATCTACGAGTTCATAATAATATGAATAAATAATTGGACAGATAAATAAATGATGGGGAGGAACAGCTCATCTAATAATAAAAGTAGAAGGAATGACGGCAATGGAAAAGTATCATTTGGCAAACACCATAGTAATAATTGTTGCTTACAGGAATCATTAAGGCACACTAAAATTAGTGGATGAATGCGTGCTGAGAAACAAGATACTTGCACAATCTCGAAGTACCTTCACACAGGCACTTACTAATATCAAAGGGAAAGACAGTAACTTTCCATTGGAGAGATCAAGTGTTCAAAGTACATCCTCCATAATGAGACGTTTCAACATCAATGTGCCGTTTAGATGTGATGGGCGGAGAGGCCCGCGGCATTACTTCATGGTAGCACTGCCAATACTGCATACCTGAATTAAATCATGAGAAACAGCAGACTAACTCAAATCAAGGGGCATTTTAGAAAATAACTGGTCAGTATTCGTTAAAAGGGTCAAGGCCAAAAAAGACAAAGAAAGAATGAGGAAGCGTCCCAGACTGGGACTGTTCATAGTCCACAGTGTCAATGTCAATTTCTCGGTGTTGATGATTGTACTTTGGTTATATAAAATGTTAACATCCGGGGGAGCTGGGTGAAGGTCATGCATACATTCATTGTACTGTTTTTTGCAACTTTAAAGAGTTTTGAAATGATTTCACATGATTTCATTCACTCTCTGACCTCCTTTCTTATTACTTGCTCATTTCCACACTCACTCCATTTAAACCACTCTGATCTGCCTGCCATCTCTCTAACATGTCAGGTGGGCTCTCTTTCCACTGATGGGTCCCCTTTTCCCTGAACGCTCCTCCCCCACACATTCCTTGGGTAGCCTCCTCATCTTTTTCAAGCCTTTGCTTAAACATCTTTTTTTTTTTTGTATTCTTTTGTCCTTATTTTTTTTCCATAATATTTTATTAAACATCTTTTTCTTAATGGGCCTGCTCTGACCACCATCTTTAAAAATTGCAAGACTTCCCTCTCGGTTATCCTAATTTGCTACAAATTTAGGGCCATTTTTATCAACTTTGAACATAAAAATTTTACTTATGTCATATTTATTGTATATCATCTATGTACATGCTAGCATATAAACTCATAAGAAGGCACGTTGCAGTTCTCAGAGCATTCCGAACAGTCATTGTTAGGGGTGCCCTGGTGGCTCTGTCGGTTAAACTTCTAGCTTCAGGTCATGGTCTCCTGGTCTGTGAGTTCAAGCTGTGCATCAGGCTCTGTGCTGACAGTTCATAGCCTAGAGCCTGCTCCATATTCTGTGTCTCCCTCACTCTTTGCCCCTCCCCTACTCATGCTCTGTCTCTCTCTCTCTCTCTCTCTCTCTCAAAACTAAATAAACATTAAAAATAATAATAATAAAAAGAACAGTCATTGTTACTCCATATGCACTATCAATATATTATTCTATGATTCAATAAATTTATTATATATTGAGTCATTGTTATTGAAAAATAGAAAAGCATATGCTTCTTTCCAACAGCTCTTTATAAGTAATCAAGGATTTAGACAACAGATATAAACTACTATTTTTTAAGTCAAGACATTATGGGCACATCTGGGTGGCTTAGTCAGTTAAGTGTCCGACTCTTGGTTTCGGCTCTGGTCATGATCTCATAGTGAGTTCAAGCCCCGCATCAGGCTCTGTGCTGACAGTGCAGAGCCTGCTTGGAATTCTCTCTCTCCTTCTCTGTCTCTAAATAAATAAATAAATAAATACATAAATAAATAAACTTAAAAAATAAATCAAGACACTATGTAAAGCTAAGAAGTTTATGAGTAAGTTTTCAGTTTCAAGCGAAAGAAACATAGATGAAAGTAATAAAAAGGCGGCATTTCCTCTTTCACAAAACTCAACAGCCCAGGAGAAAAGCTAGCTTCAAGTAAGCTGGATGCGGGGAGGCTTACAGGCAGCCTCAGCACTCCCTGATTTCTCCCTTCAACCTTCAGCTCTACTTTTGTCTGAAGCAGCTTGGGCCCCAGGCAGGTGTTCCCCACCTGGTAGTTTCAAAAGCTGCAGCTATGGGTTCTCAGGTCTGGTTGAGAGCCGGAAATTGGCCCGCTCTGCGTGTGGGGAACCCGCCCTGTGGCTCTCGGTGCTCTGGCCCCGCCCACAGGCACAGCCCCCACACCACTTCTAAGAGTGGAAGAATCGAAAGAGAAAATTAATTATAGAATTGAGCCGAACCTATTTGCGTAAACCTATAGAATGCACATAGCTATTGGAGGTATAGCACTCTGACCTCTGGTGGTTAGAAGTCATGGAGAAAATTCAGCCTTAGTTCAAAGACAACAGCAGTTTAATTTATTTCACATTATGGTTTTATATGATCTTTTTCAGTTTATTTAAGATATCGGTGTCCCTCCTTTTTATCCTCTCCATTGAAGCATTCACCCATTTTGGTGCCCAAAATTTCTTTTGACATGCTTTCTGTATCCCTTCTTTTTTCTCTCTCTCAACTGTCAACCATCTTTCTCTTTGGCTTCATTTATTTAGACTATTGTGATAATGTCCTAACTTATTTCCTGATCTGCAATCTTTCTTGAAAATCAATACCTGAAAAGTCTTCCTACAAAACTGCTTTAGTTGTGTAGCATCCAGCGGTGGAGTTTACTCTGACACTTAATTTATCAGGTCCAATAAAACACCCTGAGTCTGGGGGCACCTGGGTGGCTCAGTCAGTTGAACGTCAGACTTCAGCTCAGGTCATGATCTCATGGTTCATGGGTTAGAGCCCCTCGTCAGTCTCTCTGCTGACAGCTAGCTCAGAGCCTGGACCCTGTCTTGGGATTCTGGCTCTCCCTCTTTCTCTGCCCCTCCCCTGCTCTCACTGTCTCTCTCCCCCCCCCCCTCTCTCTCTCTCTCAAAAAAAAAAAAAAAAATCCTGTGGCTAGCATCAGTTTTCCTGTGCTCCCTTTCATTCTTTCTGCTTAAGAAATTACAGTTAGCTTTCTGACACAGGCAATCAGAAGCTTCCATAAATAATAATACACTCACGTAATACAAGTTGACATGCTGAACTTTAAAAATTGGGAACACTCATACTTTTCTGATCTCATATAAAATGTAGATTAATACATTTTAAATTTATTCTGCCAGACTTATCTAATATTCTACATTGAAAACTTCATTAAACTTCTTAGCATTTTTTAAGAGCAAGTTAAGTGCATGATTTATTTCTCATAAAAAATATGGATTGGTACAAATTTGTAAGTATACTAACTAAATGCTCAGATTATAAGCTAAAACAAAAATATCTGTTCCTAAATGTTTATCATTTTCATGTTTCATTCTTTCTTTCCTGGTTAGTGGCTGAGATAGTAAGAATTCTAATTTCATTATTGTCTACATTTTCTCTTCAATTTTCACTGTAAAGACAAACATAAAAATTGGCATCATTCACTCTGAAACCTTACAGATTTTATTTTACACCCCCCCTTTTTTTTGGTAAATGAAACAGCAACAACAAACAAGGGTAGAGAGAGATTTAAGTATTGGAGAATATTTTTTTAATGTTTATCTTTCAGAGGGAGAGAGACAGAGCATGGGGGGAGGGGCAGAGAGGGGGACACAGAATCTGAAGCAGGTGTCAGGCTCTGAGCTGTCAGCACAGAGCCTGAGTGGGTCTCAAACTTATAAACTGTGAAATCATGACCTGGGCTGAAGTTGGATGCTTAACCAACTGGGCCACCTCCAGGTGCCCCTAAGATTTTATTTTTGAGTAAGCTCTACATCCAGTGTGGGGCTGGAACCCATGGCCCCAAGATCAAGAGTCACAGGCTCCCCCTCTTGTTTTTCCTCTTCACTGTTTTCCTCTGTCAATTTTTGCATTTTTAACGACAGCCTATAATTTCTTTCTTCTATTCATATAAAGTTGTTTAAAAAAGACCGAAATAGGACTACTTAAGCTTCAGTTTTCTTCTCTATAAAAAGAGCATAATAAGAGAACAGTAGTAGTACTACTAATTTATAGGATTACCTATACTACAGTAGTAGTACTACTAATTTATAGGAGTTATTGTGATGAATCTGATAATTCAGTGAGGGCTTAATGTGGTTACTGACACACACTTCTAAATTCTCAAAAATTGTTAGCCTTTACGATTATTGTATAGATTTACTTGCATTTTTAGTGTGTCTTTGGGTATACGTATTGGTTTGTCTACCACCAAACTTATTTTTTTCTTTTTAAGTAGGCTTCCTACCCAGCATGGAGCCCAGCATGGGGCTTGAACTCCCAAACCTGACATAACGACCTGAGCACCTGAGCGGACAGCAAGAGTCTGATACTTAACAAACTAAGCCACCGGTGCCCCTCCCATCAAACATTTACAAAGCGTTAAATATTACACTATGGGCTGAAAAGCCAATAACAAGATAGTGTGTCTATTCTTATGAAGTTTACAATCTAATTTCAGAATCAAAGCATAGAGATTTAAAATGTATAAACACAGTGTAATATATACAGATGACAGAATATTATTCAACCTTAAAAAGGAAGTCAATTCTGCTGCATGCTACTACATTGACAGCTTGAAGACATTATGCTAAATGAAATAAGGTAGATACCAAAGGACAAACATTGTATGATTCCACTTATATGAGGTACCTAGAGTAGTCGGATTCATACCCTCAGAAAGTAGAACGATGGTTGCCAGCAGCTGGCTGGGAGAGGGAAACGGAAGTTGTTTAATGAGGACAGATTAGTTTGGGAGGATGAAAATCTGGCAACGGATAGTGGTATGGATGCACAAAAATGTGAATGTACTCAATACTATTGAGCTGCACATTTAAAAATGGCTAAAATGATGAATTTTTATATTTTATTTTTGAGAGACAGAGAGAGACAGCATGAGCAGGGGAGGGTCAGAGAGAGAGGAAGACACAGAATCCGAAGACAGGCTCCAGGCTCTGAGCTGTCAGCAAGGAGCCCGATGTGGGGCTCGAACCCACCAACCGCGAGATCATGACCTGAGCCGAAGCTGGACATTTAACCAACTAAGCAACCCGGGGGCCCCTAAAATGGTGAATTTTATGTTATGTATATCTCACCAAAAAATTTAAAATTTAAGTATTAATATAAAGGAAAATCAAAGTTTAATACTGCAAAATAACAGGCCAGTAAGTTATAAATGATCAAGTGCCATTTTAATTTTATTCATAAAATGTGTTTTTATGTTTTGAATAAGTAGGACATTTCCATGGTACAAAAACGAAAGTTACAAAGGAAATACAGGGAAAAGTAAATCTTCCTATAGGCAATATGTATATTTATATACATATATGTTGCAATAACTGTAGTCAGAACTGTAAACACTATGTTGAAACTTTTTTCCCCCACTTAACAATGTCTTGAGTAGTACATTAAAGGCAACTTATTTTTTTAAATTTTTTAAAGTTCTATTTATTTATTTTGAGAGGAAGAGTGAGAGAGAGCAAACGTGAGGCAACCAAACTTGTTCGTTTTTAAGAGCTGTATAGAGATATCATCAATATATTTAACAAATCCCTACTAAGAAGCCAGAGAGGGTTTCTTTATTTTCTTATTACAAGAACATTTCAAAGAATCATCTGGCACATACGTCATTTAGTGTAACAGTGAACATTTCTGCAAGATAAATTCCTAGAGGTATGGTCACCGGCTTTTCAAATGATTCATATTAAAAGCATCCTCCATTCCCACTTACCCATTCCTCACAGCCAGCAAGTCCATTTAGATTTTCAATATTTATTCATGTCTGAAGTGTTGTCCTCAAACCCATCCTCTGGAAAGAATAATCTGTGCAGATGCTTTCATGCTACCTAACACATGCAGGATTAGGTCTAACGTCTTGATTTTGGAAAACAAGACTCAATTTCTTCTTGTCCCTGCATTTTCTCTATCACCCTTCTGTACCATCATCGCCCACTTTAACTCTTTTTGCTTTTATAATATATAAGAATTTATACTTTCAGGCTCCATGCATTCGCTCTTACTCTCTCCTTGGCCTGGCATACCCTCCTCCATTTCTCTCACTTCCACTGTGGGGAGTCTAGACCATCTTACATAAGAAGAACCACCTCCCTCTTGGGCTCCACTGGTCTCCGTGCATTTATCTCCCACAGCCATTGCTCTTCTCTAGGAAAACTATATCCTTGAAGTAGTGGTAGGGAGTTGTCTCTATTTTCCTTTCTAGCTCTAGCATCCAGCACGGTGCTTGAGGTCATGTGGTGTGCACTCAATAACATTTGTTTACCTGGACTCAACTAGATCTTGGGGGGAAAAGGGTGGGGTCATTCATTCATTCATTCATTCATTCAAGGTATGGTTATGGAGAGGCCGTTAAGTGCAAGATTATGTGCTGGGCAGTGGGATTACAGTAACAGGGATGGGGCAATATACACATGCAGTTCTAGTTCAGCTGGGTAAGGGCTGCGTGGACTCTAGGTCACAGTTTAGATTTTTTCATGGAAACGGTGAGCAAAAGACGGTATTGTAATTAGAAGGAATCACAGGAGGAATAACGCTCATGATTTCTGACTTCTTGCTCACGGCCAATTGTCTTCATTTTTTAAAGCGGAGATGCTCTTCTGGTAAACAAGGTCAAGCACAGCGTCCCTGGGTAAAACATAATAACGTGAGCTAACACTCACAAGGCAGCTAGGTCAGAGTTAGTATACTCCACGAAAGTTCGCTTTCTCTGCTAAAGTGCCTTAATACTTAGCTGCTAAAGTGTCCTCTAAGGGTTAAAAACCCTTCTTTCTTGCAGTTCAATGATCTATATTGTTTAATCCAATTGTTCTTTGTCCTATTCTACTCTCTTCTCCAGTGTGGCCTCATTTCACAAAAGGTTGAGGAAGCAAGTAAAACGAAATGAAAAAAGCAGGTTCAGCACAGAGGGCTGTCACTACTAGCAGAGTAATTTTAGCCAAGTACAGTTACACTATTTCTCCTTTTATAAAATAAGCAAAAAATTTTTTTAATGTTAAGCGCTTAATATGGTGCCTGACAGAGCTCAGCAGAGTAGAGCTATTAAGCGATTCTAAGAACCCTAGGCTTTGGCGTCTAATTTCGCTCTTGCAACCCAAAAACTTCTAAGCGTAATCTTCACCAAAAGAAGTTAGACCAGAACGCGTGCTTTCAGCGATGATATAATTTGGCCTCTCCGGGCCACCGTCGCCGAGCATGCGCAATAAACGTGGCGGGACGTAAGTGTCATGGCGACCTCCAGCTGAGGTGTTTCCCGTGGCCGCAGAACGGCGTGTGGACCGTCTCGCTTTGGGCTGGTGTGTTATCCCCCGATCTCTGGGTAGGGGCGGCGGGTGGGTCAGTGTGGGCACAGTGTGGCCAGAGCTCTTTTAACGGCAGAGCCATGTTTCCCCACTTTCGGTCTTTCTCCGGCCGTTCGCCGGTTTGGTTCGTAGTTGAAACGGGACTTGCCAGCCGGGGTCAGGGGATCGGGAGGCGGGTGGCGCCGCCTGACGCGGGGACCGAGTCGTTGGCGTTGCGTGCTGCGGGGCTGCGAGGAATTCTTAAAGGATCTCGTCCCTTACTGTCCAGTCTGATTTCATTCTTTTTCCCACGGTCTGCGCTGAATGTGTGTGCGGGATGGGACGAGGCTTTCGCAGTTCGGTGGCTTTCTCCGAGCTGCACCTCAACATTGAAACAGACGTTGGCCACAAGAGCCAGTGTCTTGATTTTTCACGTCTGTTCCCGTTTTATTCTCCTAAAGCCTCTCTCTGAATCTCGGGACGACACGTGTTTTGCTGGTGGAAGGTGATCTGGCTGCGGACCTCATTGCCTGATCCCCATTTCGTAGTCGGTGTTACTTGAATCACGCAGGCGTGTTGTAGCGCTGGGCCGTGTTTATTTCGGCGGCCCGACGCTGGATCACGGTCGTGCCAAATACGGTGGATGTAAACACTCCTGACCCAATCAGTAAGAGCTTGGAAGTAGTGTGGAACCTCATTAACTTTGCTATATAAAGCACTCTTTTATGAAGTCCAAGCCCTTTTAACTAGTTTTAAAGAGTCCTTACTGTGGTTTTGTGAGCTTGTTGGAAGCTCACTTTTGTAATCAGTTTTTATCTTCCAGACTTCTCTTTCCAGAGGACTTGAGACTGATTGCAGATAATCAAGGTACTTATTTCTTTCGAGCCTTTCGTGTGTGAATGAAGTGTTACACCTTAGAATGTTGAGAAAGCAGCCTAGTGTCTCAGCAATGCTGCCGCCATCATTATCAGGAAGTGCCATCTCCGTGTCATGCCTTGTCACTAAATCTAAGAGACATTGTCATTCATTTCAACCTTTTATCTCCATTCGGCAGCACTGACCTTGGTGGCCTCTTTGACGTGCTCCCTTCCTTTGCCTTCTATCACGTACTGTTTTTCTCCGTTTCTGGTTGCTGCTTCTTAGTCTGGATTATAGCCTGGTTGCCTTTTTGGCAGTTAGATTCGGAATGCTTCAAGACTTGGTCCTGTATCCTTTTCTTTTTCTGGGTGATCTAATGTACATCTTAGTCAATGCTGCTGCTGCTGCTGTTGTTTTTATTATTATTATTTATTTTAGCCGTCCCAGTGGGTGTGAAGTGGTATCTCGGTGTGGTTTTGATTTGCGTTTCTCTTATAATGATATTGACATCTCTTCATGTACTTATTGGCCATTTGTATACCTTTGGAGATGAATGTATTCATCTCTTTTGTCATCTTTTACATTGAGTTATTTGTCTTTTTATTGTTGACTTCTGTATGTATTGTATACTAGTACTGGATATTTATGAGATGTAATTTGCAAATACTTTCTCCCATTGTATGAGTTCTCTTTTCACTTTTTTTTATTTAAAAATATTTTAAAAATGTTTTTATTTATTTTTGAGAGACAGAGACAGCGTGAGCAGGGGAGGGTCAAAAAGAGAAGGAGTCACAAGATTCAAAGACAGGCTCCAGGCTCTGAGCTAGCGGGTCAGCACAGAGCCTGACACGGGGCTCAAACCCACGAACTGTGAGGTCATGACCTGAGCCAAAGTCGGATGCTCAACCAACTGAGCCACCCAGGTGCCCCTCTTTTCACCTTCTTGATGGTGTTCTTTGAAGCATATAAATTTGTAATTTTGCTGAAGTTAGTTTTTTTCAGGGTTTTTTTTTTTTGTGCTTGTGCTTTTGGTGTCATAACTAAGAAAGGAATAATGCTTAATCTAACATCACACAGATTTACATCTATATTGTCTTCTAAGAGTTTTATTGTGTTAGCTTTTAAATTTAGATCTGTGATTCATTTTTAGTTCATTTTTGTATGTAATGTGAGGCAAGACTTCAGCTTCTTTTGTTGCATGTGGATTGTTCTTTCTCTCCATTGGATTTTTTTTTTGGCATCCTTGTTGAAGTCAGCTGATGAAGTAATATATTTTTGACGAGCATTCTCGCATTCTAGATGGTTTTTGTGAAAGACTAAGTCTAGGGTAAAGATTTTCAGACTTCAGGGCACATCACGATCACCTGCTGCTGGGCTTTACTCAGAGTACCGGATTCAGGAGGTCCGGAGTGGGGCCCTCGAATTTTCTACCAAGTTTTCTAGTGGTGCTAATCATGCTGATCTGGGAACCATGAACTCTGAAAACTACTGGTGTAGGACTTTGGTTCACAGTGTGGTTACACGCGTGAGGATTACTGGAAGGTTTAAAAAGGAATCTCAATCCCCAGGGTCTGTTCCCTCCCCTTCCCCTTTTTAAAGTACTCTCTACTCCCAGTTTGGGGCTGGAATTCAAGACCGAGAGCTGCGTGCACTGAGCTTGCTGGGTGCCCCTGTTCCCCTAGACTGAGTCAGTGGTCCTGGGGCTCAGGTGTCGGTAGTTTTCCAATGCTCCTCAAGGTGAACACAGTGAACACTTAAGCTTCAGAATCTCTGTCTTTCCCCTCTGTCTCTGCTCTTCCCTGCTTAAGCTGTCTCTCTCTTTCTGTCTCTCAGAAATAAACGAACATTAAAAACAAATTGAGAATCTCTGTCTGGGTAAATGGCGGTTCTCCATCGGGGATGTGTAGTGGAATCATCTGGCACGTTTTACGTTAATGTCCTTAAATTCCGCTCCTTGGAGCTTATGATGCAGAGCGGGACCTGGGGATTTGGTACTATAGAAACTCTCCTAAGAAATCTCATATGCAAATAACACCATTATAAGATATTGCTTTATATTTTTTTAATCATTTTCAGTATCTCCCTTTTCACTGATGATTTTTATTCCCTTCATCAAACTTGAGTGCTTTTACCTTTTGAGAAAAAACCTTATGATCTTGTTGTTTCCTTTCATTGTTGTCTTTCTTTCTTTTTAGTCTCAAACTGTCATTTCCTTCTTACTCACAAATTTCTGAGAGATAAGGTTCTCTCTACTAGTTTGTTGGAAGTAAAAGCATTACAGGTAATGATGAGATGGTTCAGGTACTTACGATATGCAGCCAGATTCACGATCCTCGGCTTTATATTTGTTTTCTTTTGTTTCTCTAAAGTGAATTTCTAGAAATGGAATTGGTGGATCAAAGGATACAGTGTGTATGTCTTGGGGCGCCTGGGTGGCTCAGTTGGTTAAGTGTCTGACTCTTGATTTTGGCTCAGGTCATGATCTCATGGCTCATGAGCTTGAGCCCCATGTTGGGCTCTGTGCTGACAGCATGGAGCCTACTTGGGATTCTCTCTCTCCTCTGCCCACATGCTCTCTCTCAAAATAAACATTAAAAAAAAAAAAGGATGTATATATTTTAAAGTTTGATATGTTGCTAGCAACAGTAGGGTTTTATCAGTATTTTTATCATAGGCAAAAAATAATTTATGGTTTAAACGCTAGCTATTAGTGTGATTGAGCATTATTGCCAGTTGCTAATTGGCTCTTTGCATCTCTTGGATGCCTCTTTTTCCTTTGCCCATTTTTTCCCTGGAATATGCTTATTTCTTAGCATCACATTGGACTCTTGTGTTTTTTGGGCTCAGTGAGGCTGAGCTCTAGTTGGGGGAGGGTGGTGTTGAGGCCTGGGTGCTAATTCTAGTTCCGTTGGTGTGCACGTCTTTTTGCTTCTTTGGCCTTGAGTTGTGTTACGGTGAGAGGTTTAGCAGTGTTTTCTGCTTCCGGTACTGTGTGATGTTGTGTGTCTCCTTCAGCGGACCCCTCTCCTTTTTCTTTCTCCATTCTCTTTTCCTCCCTGGGGTGGGTGCACAGTGCTGTATGGGATGTAAAGAATGTAATTTAAAAAGTATGGCTTTGATTGTGTCATGCAATTCATAGTCCTTCAGTAGTTGATTTTAAGGCAGTGCCCGGTCTTAGCCTTTCTCATTTATCCTATTTATTTCACAGACTAATAGCTATAGAAGAAACCCTAAGGGCTATTAGGTGTTTGCTTCAGATTTGCATCCAGTATAAGAAAGACAAGCTAAATTTACCTTAAGCATTTTATTAATTCATTCATTTGGTCAGCAGATACCGTTGGCCTGCTCTGTGCCGGACATTGTTGTGGGTGTCAGATACAGTGGTGCAGACGAGGTGATGCATTTTTTCCCGATGGCGCTGAACGACGGAATTCCGTTCGGCAGTGAGGGGGTCAGGTCAGAGGTCAGTGTGCGTGTGTGCAAGCGTGCTCTCTGTGTGGTTGTCTTAGACGTGGAGGTTAGGAAAGGCCTCTCCAGGTCGGTATCATTTGAATAGAGAAGTGGGCAGCCAGCCACACAGACATTTGGGGGATGGTATTCAGGCAGAAAAAAGCGAGTGTGGCGACCTCTGAGTCAGAAATGAGTTTGGCACACTCAGTATCTCAAAGGTTTAGTATAGTCAGGACAGAGCGGGTTAGATTGGGTCATGGACAGTAATAAAAATATTATTGAGAGACTGCAATGCTAGATGTAGTTGGAGGTACCAGAGGGGTAAAGCAGTGAACAGAGCATATTCTAGTAGAAAGAGGTAGATATCAACCAAGTGATGAGAACATCTAAGCAGGTGTGAAGATGCTGCGGGAGAGGCACAAGGCAGGGACGGCGGGGAGCGAGTGTGCGTATATGCGGTGAGCTGGGAGTCGCTCAGGAGGATTGCACTGTGATTTTTGAGCGAAGTCCTGAAGGCGTCCGGGCAAGACGGACCCAGGGACGCGTGTGTACCGGGTGGTTGTGAACTGGAAGGAGCCCGTGTGTTGAGCGGAAGGAGAAGATGGAACGGTGGGAAATAGAGTCAGCAAAGTGACTGGAAACTGATTATATATGTCCTTGCAGGTCTTTGCGCTGATTCTGGTTTTTTACTCTGTGCGGGAATACCACTGGCAGGGTTTGATCTGAAGCTTGAGATGCAGTTAGGATTTGAAGGGATCCCTGGCTCCTGTGCTAAAAATACATGTCCTTTGGGATTTCAGGGTAGAGGCAGGGAGACTGACTGCGGCAATAATCCACGCAAGAGTTGATGTTGGTTTGTGCCGAGAATGTGGCGGTGGGTACGGTTACAAACAGTCAGATTCTGAACATATTTTAAAGTAGAGCCAGCAGGATTTTGTTGGTGGATTGGAGGCAGGGTGAAGGAGGGAGAGGAGTCCGGGAGGACGCCAGGACTTTTGCCTCGAGCAGGTGCAAGGTTGGGATTGCCTTTAAACGAGATAGGGAGAGTTGTGAGAGGCTGTGGTGTGATGGTGGTGTGAGAGGTGGTGGTGGTGATGGTGTGAGAGGTGGTGGTGGTGATGGTGTGTGAGGTGGTGGTGGTGGTGGTGGTGGTGGTGGTGGTGGTGGTG
>NC_043706.1:8764542-8811622 GCF_006229205.1 Suricata suricatta | reverse complement strand
GGTGGTGAAGGTGTGTGAGAGGTGGTGGTGGTGGTGGTGGTGATGGTGTGTGAGGTCGTGGTGGTGAAGGTGTGTGAGATGGTGGTGGTGATGGTGTGAGAGGTGGTGGTGGTGAAGGTGTGTGAGGTCGTGGTGGTGATGGTGTGAGAGGTGGTGGTGGTGATGGTGTGAGAGGTGGTGGTGGTGAAGGTGTGTGAGATGGTGGTGGTGGTGATGGTGTGTGAGGTCGTGGTGGTGATGGTGTGTGAGGTGGTGATGTGTGTGGTTGGGTGGAGAGAGTCAAGAGTTCTTTTTTTGACTTAAGTGTGAAATAACGATTCGACATTCAGGTAGGGCTGTTGAATTGAATAGGCAGCTGGACATCTGAGCCTGAAGTTCAGGGGGTGTCTGGGGACGGTTGTATACACACCTGCAGTTGGTATTTCAAGGTCAGGGAACTGGATGAAATCACATGGGGTGATCACCAGAGCCATGGGGGCGTTTCACTGTTGGCAAGTGGGAGAGAGGAGGAGGAACCCGCACAGGAGATTGGGGTGTTGCTAACATGGTAAGAGAAGATCCCATAGATTGAGGGGTCCTGGAAGCCAGTGAAGAAAGTACCTCAAGGAGAGAATGGTCAGTATGCCAAGTGCTGCAGAGGGTGTCCCGTCAGATGACTGATGATCTGTGATTATGTGTATTGTTGGAAGTCACCGAAGTCATGACAGGCAATTTTTGTGGAAAGGTGGCCGTGGAAGCCTGGTTCACGAGAGAATGGGGGGTATCAGAAAATATATGTGTAGGGAGCTCTTGCGGGGACTTTTTATTTTATATTTTTTGAGTACAGTTGACACACAATGTTACATTAGTTTCAGGTGCACAACTTAGTGATTTGACAAGTTCATACATTATTAGGTTATGTTCACCGCAAGTGTGGCTGCCATCTGTCCCATTACTTGGCTCTCACAGTATTCATTGACCATATTCCTTATGCTTTTGCTTTTTTCCCCCATGACTTATTCCGTAACTGGAGGCCTGATCTCCTACTTTGCCCAGTTTGTCCTTCTCCCATTTTGCCCAGTCACCTACTACTCTCCCCTCTGGCAACCATCAGCTTGTTCTCTGTATTTGTAGTTCTGATTCTGCGTTTTGTTTATTTTTTTTAAGATTGAATTTATGAGTAGAATCATATGGTATTTGTCTTTCTCAGTCTGACTTATTTCACTTAGCGTAATACCTGCTAGGTCCATCCATGTTGTCTCAAATGGCACAGTCTCATCCTTTTTATAGCCATGTAATATTCCATTGTGTGTATACCACATTCTCCTTGTCCATGAGCCTATTGATGCACACTTAGATGGCTTCCATGACTTCACTATTGTAAATAACACTGCAGTAAACGTAGGGGTGCACGTATCTTTTTGAGTTAGTGGTTTTGTTTTCTCTGGATAAATCCCCAATAGTGAAATTATTAGATCATATAGTGTTTTGTTTTTTAATTATTTGAGGAATCTCGGTACAGTTTTCCGTGGTGCGTGCACCAATTTACATTCCTGCCAACAGCACATGACGGTTCCTTTTTCTTCACATCCTTGCCCACTTACTGATGTCTGTCCTCTTGATTTTAGCCATTCTAATAGGTGTGAGGTGATATCTCTTTGTGGTTTTGGTTTGCATTATCCTGATGATTAGTGATACTGAACATTGTTTCATGTGTCTGTTGGCCATCTGTATGCCTTTGGAAAAATGTCTGTTCAGGTTCTTTGCCCATTTTTAATTTTGGTGTTGAGTTGTAGTAGTTTTTTATATATTTGTGTTACCCCTTGTCAGATACATCATTTGCACATATATCTTGCCCATTTAGTAGGTTGTCTTTTTGTTTTGTTGATAGTATCCCTTGTTGTGCAGAAGAGTTTATTTGATAGAGTTCCTTTAGTTTGGTTTTGCTTTTGTTTCCCTTGCCTTCGGAGATGTATCCAGACAAATGTCGCCTTGGCTGATATCAGAGAAACTGCTGCCTGTGTTGGCTTCTAGGATTTTAATGGTTACAGGTCTCACATTTAGTTCTTTAATCCGTATTGAGTTTATTTTTATGTGTGGTATGAAAAGATGGTCCAGTTTCATTCTTTTATATGTAGCTGTCCAGTTTCCCGGCACACTTTATTGAAAAGATTGTCATTTCCCCATTGTCATGGATTAATTGACCATATAAATGTAGGTTTATTTCTGGCATCTGCATCCTGTTCTGTTGATCTATATGTCTGTTTTTGGGCCAGTACCATACCGTTTAGATTATTACAGCTTTGTAGTACCTATTGGAATCTAGAATTGTGATAGCTTCAATTTTGTTCTTTCTCAGGATTGATTTGGCTATTTGGAGTCTTCTCTGGTTCGGTATTATTTGTTATGGTTTTGCAAAAAGTGCTTTTGGTATTTTAATAGGGTTTGCATTGAATCTGTACATTGCTTTGGGTATATGGTATATTTTGACAATATTCTTCCAGTCCATGAGTATGGAATATCTTTCCATTTATTCATGTCATTTTCAGTTTCTTTCATCAGTGTCTTATAGTTTTCAGTGTATAGGTCTTTCACCTCTTTGGTTAAATATATTTCTAGTCATTTTATTCTTTTCGGTGTAGTCGTAAATGGTGGTGTTTTTTAAACTTCTCTTTTTCTGCCTTTAGTATATTGAAATGCTACTGATTTCTGGTATTCATTTTGTGTCTTGCCACTATATTGAATTCGTTTATTCCTTCTGGTAGTTTTTTGATGGAATCCTTAGGATTATCTGTGAGTAGGGACAGCTTCACTCTTTACCGGTATGGGTGCCTTTTCTAGTCTGAGTGCTGTGGCTGGGACTTCCAGTACTATGTTGAAAGAAGTGGTGTGAGTGGACGTCCTTGTCTAGTTCCTGACCTTAGAGGGAGAGCTTGCAGTTCTTCACCCTTGAGGATGATGGTGGCTGTGGGTTTTCGTACATGGTCTTTCTAATGTTTAGGTGTGTGCCCTCCAGTTCCATTTTGTTGAGAGTTTTTATCATGAAGGTATCTTTTCAAATACTTTTTCTGTATCTATTGAGGTGATCATATGATTTACAAAAAATTTTTTTTGTTTTATTTATTTTTGATACAGAGAGAGACAGAGCATGAGAGGGGGAGGGGCAGAGAGAGAAGGAGACACAGAACTGGAAGCAGGCTCCAGGCTCTGAGGTAGCTGTCAGCACAGAGCCTAACACGGGGCTCGAACCCACGAACATGAGATCTGACCTGAGCCGAAGTCGGAGGCTTAACCGACTGAGCCACCCAGGCGCCCCGATCATATGATTTTTATCCTTTGTTTTGGTGATGTGGTTCATAATGTGAATTGATTTGTGAATATTGGACCATCTTGGCATTCTAGAAATAAATCCTGTGTGATTGAGGTGAATGATCTTTTTTTTTAATTTTTTAAAAATGTTTTATTTATTTATTTTTTGATACAGAGAGAGACAGAGCATGAGAGGGAGAGGGGCAGGGAGAGAAGGAGACACAGAACCGGAAGCAGGCTTCAGGCTCCGAGCTGTCAGCACAGAGCCTGACGCGGGGCTTGAACCCGGGAGGCTTAACCGACTGAGCCACCCAGGCACCCCGTGAATGATCTTCTTAATGTATTGTTGTATGAAGTTTGCTAATATTTTGTTGAGGGTTTTTGCATCTCTCTTCATCAGAAATATTGGCGTGTAGTTTTCTCTTCCGGTGTCTTGGGTTTTGGTATCAGGTAATGCTGGACGCCTTCCTCTTCTATGTTTGAAATAGTTGGAGGAGCATAGGTATTAAGTGTTCATTAAATGTCTGGTAAAATTCACTTGTGAATCCAGCTGGCCTTGTATTTTGATTTTTTGGTAGTTTTTGGGTTACTGATTCAATTTCATTATTTGTAATTGGTCTATTCAGATTTTTTCTTTTTAAAATTATCTTTTTTTTTTTTATTTTAGAGAGACAGAGAGAGAGATAGAGAAAGAGAGGATGTGAATGGGGAAAAGGGGTAGACTCTGACTCAACACAGGGCTTGATCCGGTGACCCCTGGGTCATGACCTGAGCCAAAATCAAGAGGTGGACACTCAACTGAGCCACCCAGGCTCCCTGGTTTATTTGGATTTTTTTTCTCTTGGTACAGTTTTGGAAGATTGTATATTTCTAGGAGTTTATTTCTTCTAGGTTGTTCATTTTGGTGCCACATAATTTTTATAGTATTCTCTTATAAGCCTTAGTATTTATGTAATATCAGTTGTCACTTCTCTCGTTTCTCATTTTGAGTCTTTTCACTTTTTTTCTTGATAAGTGTGGCTAAAAGTTTTTCAGTTTTATCTTTCCAAGAACCAGTTCTTGGTTTCAGTGATTTTTTTCCCTATTGTTATTTCAGTCTCTACATCATTTATTTCTGCTCTGATCTTTGTTGTATCCTTTCTTTTACTCATTTTGGGCTTTGTTCTTTTTTCAGTTCCTTTAGGTGTAAAGTTAGATCGTTTGAGTTTTTTGTTTCCTGAGGTAGGCCTGTGTTGCTATATATTTCTTTTAGAAAATACTTTCCCTGTGTCCCATAGATTTTGGACTATTTTCATTTTCATTTGTCTCCATGTATTTAAAAAATTTTTTTCTTTGGTTGTTTTCTTGATCCATTGGTTGTTTAGTAGCATGTTGTTTAGTCTCCATGTGTTTGTTTTTTCCTTTTTTTCCTTGGTGATTTATTTCTAGTTTTAGATCATTGTTGTTGGAAAAGATGCATGGTATGATTTCGGTCTTCTTAAGTTTATTGAGGTTTGTGTTTATGGCCTGTTATTCTGGAGAATATTCCATGTGCGCTTGAAAAGGATGTGTATTCTGTTATTTTGGGTGAAATATTCTGTGTATGTTACGTCCATCTGCTCCAATGTATCATTCACATACTTTCTCTCCTTATTGATTCTCTGTCTGGATGATCTATCCATTGATGGAAGTGGGGTGTTGAAGTCCCCTGCTGTTGTTGTTACCATTAATTTCTCTCCTTCTGTCTGTTAGTGTTTGTTGTATCTATTTACGTGCTCCGGTGTTGGGTGCATAGATTCTTAGAATTGTTACATTCTCTTGCTGAACTGATCCTTTTATCATTATGGAATGCCAGTGCCCCTTTTTTGTCTCTTTAATAACAGTATTTGTTTTAAAGAAGTCTATTTTGTCTGATAGAAGTATTACTGCCCTGGCTTTTTCCTGTTTTTTTTCTTTTTTTGGCTTCCATATGGTGAGATGGTGAATTTCTCTATTCCTTTGCTTTTAATTTGTGTGTATCTTTTATTTATTATTATTTATTATTATAAATTATATATTATTTAGTGTTTATTTCCTTATTTTTCTGAGAACAAAAGCACACGTGGGGTAGGGGCAGACAGAGAGGGAGACACAGAATCCAAAGAAGGCTCCAGGCTCTGAGCTGTCATGACCTGAGCTAAAGTCGGGACACCTAACCAACTGAGCCACCTAGGTGCCCCAAGTCTGTGTGTGTCTTTAGATCTCAGGTGAGTCTTGGAGGTGGGGTATGGTGGGCCATTTTTGTTTTTTTTAAACATTCTCTGTGTCTTGATTGGAGCATTTAGGACATTTACATTTAAAGTAATTATTGATAGGTGTGTACTTATTACTATTGAAAAATTTTGTTTTCTGATTGTTTTCATAGTTCTTCCTTTCTTTTGCTTTCTTTCTTTGAGATCAATATATATCTGTAGTGTTTTGTTTGACTTTCTTTCTCTTTATTTTTTGTGTATCTATCATGGGTTGAGTTTGTGGTTTCCATGAAGTTCATATATAGCATGCTAAGTAAAGGGAAGTTCATATTAATTTAAGTTCAAACACAGTCTAGAAAAAACAGAAATGGAAAATCTTTTTCCTTTTTCTTTTTTGCCTTCTTTTTTTACTCCCTTCTCCACATTTTGTGTATATGTTGTCATATTTTACATGTTTTTCTTAAATCTAATATGGCCATTTCTTTTCCACTTAAAGAAGTCCCTTTTACATTCTTTGTAAGACTGGTTTAGTGGTGATAACCTCCTTTAACTTTTGTTTGTCTGGAAAACTCTTTTTTTTTAAAAATTTTTTTACATTTATTTATTTTTGAGAGACAGAGGCAGAGCACAAGTAGGGGAGGGGTAGAGAGAGGGAAACAGAATTGGAAGCAGGCTCCAGGCTCCGAGCTGTCGGCACAGAGCCTGATGCGGGGCTTGAACCCACGAACTGTGAGATCATGACCTGAGCCGAGGTGGGACACTTAATCAACTGAGCCACCCAGGCGCCTTGTCTGGAAAACTCTTTATCTTTCCTTTAAATCTGAAGGATAATCTTGTTAGGTAGAGTATTCTTCATTGTGGGTTTTTTTCCTTTCAGCGCTTTGAGTATATTATGCCTTGTTCTTCTTGCCTGCAGAATTTCTGCTGAGCAATCAAGCCTTATGGGGTTTCCCTTTTAGGGAACTTTCTGTTTCTCTCTTGCTGCTTTTAGGATTCTCTCTTTATCTTTAACCTTTGACGTTTTAATTATTATATGCTGTGGTGTGGATCTCCTTGGGTTCTTCTTGTTTGGAACTCTCTGCTGTTTGGACCCAGATGTCTATTTCACTCTTTAGATTAGGGAAGTTTTCAGTTCTTACTTCTTCACATAAGTTCAGCACCTTTCTCTCTTTCTTCTGAGATCCCTATGATGTGAATGTTTATTTGCTTGATGTTATCCAAAGACCTCTTAAACTTTCCTCATTTTCTAAAATGTCTGTTCTCATTGCTGTTCAGCTTTAGTGCGTTACTGTCTTCCAGATTGCAGATTTGTTCTTGTGCATCCTCTTAGGTACTGTTGATTCCCTCTAGTGTGGTTTTCATTATGGTTGTTATATTCTTCATGTCGGATGGGTTGTTTTTAATATTTTCTGTGTCTTTCTTGAAGGTCTCACTGAGCTCTTCCACTCTTTTCTCCAGCTCAGGGAGGATATTTATGATCATTACGTTAAATTCATTATCAGGCATATTGCTTAAATCTGTTTCATGTAATTCTTTTACTGAGGCTTTTTTGTTTTCTTTTATTCTTTTTGAACACATTCTTCTGTTTCCCCATTTTGCTTAATTTTCTGTGTTTGTTTCTATGGATTAGGTGGATGAAATGGTTATTTCTCTAAAAGTTGAAAGAGCGGCCTTGTGTATGGGGACCCTATGCAGACTGTGGGTGCTTGCTGACCTGTGCTGGGTAGAGCTGTAGCCACATGTGCTTAGTTGCTCTTTCAAACTGTGGCTTTAGGGATGCCTGGGTGGCTCAGTCGGTTGAGTGAGTGACTCTTGTTCTTGACTCAGGACATGATCTCACAGTTTGGGAGTTTGAGCCCCACATCAGGCTCTGCGCTGACAGGGCGGAGCCGGCTTGGGATTCTCTCTCTCCCTCTCCTACTCGTGCAACCACGCTCTCTCTCTCTCTCTCTCTCTCAAAATAAATGAATAACCTTAAAAATTTTAAACTATGGCTTCTTAAAGGCTAAAGAAAAAAGAACTTAAAGAAGAAAAGAAAATAAGAAAAGAACAAAACCAAAAAAAAAGTAAAGCAAACAAGACATATTTTAAAAAGTTTTATAAAAGCCAGTAAACATTAAAGCACACGTAAAGCACGAAACCGTGGCTTTCGTAGCAACGTAGGACGGCTGGTGTGGGCTTGTGGGCCCTGGGCTCGCTGAGGTCACGCGTCCCTGTGATGGCCGCGCCCACCCGTGACGGGCGGGACCCTCCAGTGTGGTGTTGGACCCCGCCTCTTCCGGCAGCGTGGCCCTTCCTCGGTCCGCTGTTTCCAAGCGGAGAGGGAGCGAGCCTTCCCACGCTGCTCAGCCCTTGCACACTGCGACTTTTCTTCTGAGAGCTGGTGTGGGCTTGGGGCCCTGGGCTTGCAGAAGTCACGGTCCGCTGGGAGGATTGGACCCTCCAGTCATGGTGTCCGGACCCTGTTCCCGTCTAGGGGTTTTAGGTGGGGTGGGAGCGTTACCGGGCTGTTCGCCAGTCCCTCTGACCTGGAGCGCTTCCCTGCAGCCCTGCTGCTTGGCAGAGGCTCGTGTTGCCTGTTTCATGTGCTGGTGTTCTGTTACACTGGGTTTCTTTCCTGTGCCCGAGGACAGAGGGATCTGCTCCTGGTCCCCGGTCCCCCAGTGCCGTCCCTCCCCACTGCAGTTCATCGTGTCGGGGGCGGGCGTGCCCTTGGTCACCGCATCTCCCTCTCACTGTTCTGTATTTGGTTGAGTCGCGGCTCAGCGAGCCCTCAGGTCCTCAGGAGGCGTTGTTCTGTGAATAGGCGTGCTGCGGTGTGTGCCGGGGAGGAGGTGCGTTTCCGAGTCTTCCTTCCTACGTCATCATCTTGGATCGGAACCTGAGGAGTTTTTCTTTCTTTTTTTTGTTGAGCTTAAATTTTTTTTTTTTAATTTTATATTAGAGAGAGAGAGAGAGAGAGAGCGCGCGAGCATGAGCAGGGAAGGGGCAGAGACAGAGACAGAATCCGAAGCAGGCTCCAGGCTCCGAGCTGTCCGCACAGATCCCAGTGCAGGGCTCGAACTCATGAGCCAGTGAGGTCGTGACCTGAGCCAAAGTCGGAGGCTTAACCGACTGAGCCGCCCAGGCACCCCCGTTAAGTGTTTGTTTTAATTCCAGTAGTTAACGTGCGGTGGGAGAGCGGTGTCAGGTGTACGGTTAGTGACTCAGCACCCCCGTTCCACGCCCAGTGCTCAACAGAGGTGCCCCCCGTGCTCCCCTTCCTGTTTCACACACCTCCCCACCCACCTCCCCGCTGGCAGCTGCCGGTGTGTTCTCTAGCATTCGGAATCTGTTTCTTGGTTGGCCTCTTCATCTCCTTTCTTCCTTTTGCTCTTTGGTTTGCTTCATAAATTCTGCATATGAGTGAAATCATATGGTATTTGACTTTTCTTGGGCTGACTCACTCAGTACAGTACCTTCTGGCTCCATCTACATCGCTGCAAATGGACAAGGAGTTTTTCTTTAAGGGAGAGAAATAGGATCGAGCTAGAACTAGAGGAGGTGGGGTCAAGAGAAGGTTTTTGGTTTTTCAGCGGGAGAAGTAGCATGTTTACCCCGAGAAGGTAATGATTGGGTGGAGAGACAGTGATGATGAGGAAGAGTGGGCGTTGGTGGGATTCCGAGCTTGTTGAAGTCAGAGTGGAAGGATTGTTCTCGATGGGGCGGGGGGGCTGTTCATTCACTGGAGCAGATTGCTAGGCGCAGTACAAGAAGGAAGTCATCCGTCCGTGCGGGATGTGGGAGACGATCTGAGGGTCTGCTTCACTCGGGCCTTCTGTCTCTGGTACATCTTCTGCCGCAGTAGGAGGAGATCTGTGAGAAATTAATTTTCAGAAAATTCCCAAGATAAATGAGTTTTAGTTTCTTTACTGCAGGCTTTCAGTCTTTGCTCTACTAATGCGTGCTGGGAATCTGTAAGGAGGCAGAATTTCCTAAGTTTATTTGACCACACTACTGTTTTTTCACTGGTAGATAGTATTTCAAATAAATAGGACCCATTTCAGAAAGACTAACCTGGTCCTTAATCTAGTTTGCTCAGTTGGCCAGGGTTCTTGTTTGCATGAGCAGGAAACCCGATTAAAACTAATGTAAGCCACAAGGGGAAACTTACTGGCTCACGTGACGGGGCAGAGCAGGGCTTTGCACCAGGTGCTCAAATAATGTCCTTATGGCTCTCTCTCTCCAGCTCCTATTGGGCTTCATTTCCGAGGTCTGTCCGTGGCGGGCAGCGTGGCCTCTGGTATCCCCAGGTTCATGTCCTCCCAACTTGGCCACTTCAGTGAAGAGGGAAGCCATCTCTCCTGTTAGTTCTGGCATAGAAGCCTCCCGATGATCCTCGTGGTCTGGGCTTGTCATGTCCAAACCCGAACCAGTTCTGCTGGCCAGGAGGACGGGTCACTCTGAAGCTTGGGTCACGGTCCCCACTTCTGGGTCTAGGGAAGGAGGAGGCCTGTGATTGACAGCCTCACCCCGACCGTGTCGTATGTGTGTTAACTGTAATCTTTCTCAGGTTAGAGTATTTCTAATCTTTTGTTATTACTAACAATGTAAAACTGGCTGAGCTTTGAACACAGGCCTGTCTGACTTCCTGGGCATCATCTGTCATCGTTGTAGAGACTGCATGGCAGTGAGGGGCATGAAATGATCCTGTCGGGAACGCTGCTCTGTTCATCGAAAGCTGTGAATGGAGAGGTGGGGATCTGGCGAATGGGAGAGGGAAAACTCATCAGAGGGGCTGGAGGCCGACGGGGAGTGCTAGGGTCCTTCGCAGTGGTGTGGGCTACCGGCCAAGGCACGGTGGTCGTTGCTACACGAAGCAGGCGGTAGGCTGCCGCGTAGGCTGTGGGCAGGGGCCCATCTGGCACGGGATTGTTGTTGATCTTTGGGTACGATAGCTTCCCTGTGTTTCAGATGGCTCTTTAAAGTGAGGACGGGAACACCCCCAGACGCCCGGCGTTGGGAGTGGTTAATGAGATGACGCTGGGAGGCACTGGTTTGATGTCTGTACGTGGTACTAGTCGTAACCCCCGTTACTGTACGCAAGTGCACGCTCCCTTTCCTTTCCTGGTGATTTTTTCCTTTAATTACTGTATTTTAACAGAATTACAGATTCACTTACAGTAGTAAAAGTTATGTGGATAAGCTCCATAGTTTATCCAGTTTTCTCCAGTGGTGACATCTTGCAAAGCCGCAACAGAGGGTCACAACCAGGGTACTGATGTTGATATAGTTGGGACAGAGGACATTGCCGTCGCTCCAAGGACCGCTCCTGGGGACAGTTGGTAGTCACGTTCACTTCTCTCCTGACCATCCTCTCCGTAGTCCCTGGTGACCTCTGTTGGTGTTCTGTAACTTTTGTTCTTTCAGGCTCAAGTATGTTCTATGAACGTAAGCACAGCGTACAGAGCCTTTTGGGATGGGCTGTAGTCTGGCGGCCTGCTTCCCGGGAGATTCATCCAGCGTGGTTTGTCCCAGGTCTGCAGTTTTTACTGCAGAGTAGGACTCCCTGGTCCAGACGCACTGCAGTTCAGCCGGCCGCCCGCAGAGGGTGTTCGCAGGTGCTATAAGCATTTGGGTTTAGATTTTGTGAGGAATAAATGCAAGTCTTCATTTCTCTTGGGTAACCCTCAGAAGTAGCATGGGAGTTACAAGGTGAGTTGTTTAAGAAAACGCCGAGCTGTGTTCCAGAGGGACTGCCGTTTTATGTTCCTTGTAGGATTGTATGAGTGATCTAGCTTCTCCGCATCCTTGTCAGCATTTAGTGTTGTCACTGTTCTTTTATTTTAGCCGTTCCGGGTAGGTGCGTAGTGACGCCCTCTTGTGGTTGGAGTTCGTGTTTCTCCCACGGCCAGTAATGCAGGCTATATGCTCACTTGTCCTCTTCAGATCCTCTTAGGTGAAGTGTCTTTGTCTCTTATTCATTTTCTCACTGGACTTTTTTAAACTGTGTTTTGAATTCTGGATACCAGTTCTTTGTCAAATAAGTGGTGGTTCAAAATTTTTTTCCTACTCTGTCGCTTGACTTTTACTTTGGAAACCTTTTTAATGTTTGAGAGAGAGAGAGAGAGAGGGAGAATATGTGCAGGGGAAGGACAGAGAGAGGGGGAGACACAGACTCGGAAGCAGGCTCCGGGCTCGGAGCCGTCAGCACAGAGCCTGATGTGGGGCTTGAACTCAAGAGCTGTAAGATCATGACCTGAGCCGAAGTTGAACGCTGAACCTACTGAGCCACCCAGGTGCCCCTGTGTTGCTTGACTTTTTATCCTCTCTTAAACGGGTCTTTTGCAGAGCAAAGGTTTGAAATTTTGATGGTATCCGGATTTATTAATTTTTCTTTTTATGGATCTTGCTTTTGGTATCAGACCCCAAAATTCCTCATCTAGCTCTAGGTCTAGAAGATTTTCTCTTACAGTTTTTCCTAAAAGTTTGTATTTTTATATTTTATGTTTAAGGTGATGACACATTTTGCATTAATTTTTGTATAAGGTGTGAAACGTAGATTGGGGTTCAGGTTTTGTCTATAAATGACCCATTGCTCCAGCAATAATGGAAATGGTTATCTTTCTTTAACTGAATTGCTTTTGTACTTTTGTGAGAAGTCGCTTGAGCACATTTGTGTGGGTTTCTTTCCGGTTCTCTCTTCTGTTCTGTTGATTGATATTCCTGCGCTCCCACAGCACCGCACAGTCTTGATTATTGTAGCTGTGTAATAAGTCTTCAAATTGGGCAGCTCAGTTCTGCCACTTTCTTCTTTTCTCACGATTGTTTCAGATATGTTACCTTTTTTTTTTTTTAACTGGTCCATATAAATTTCAGAACAATCTTATATATGTCTACAAAACATCTTGCTTGGATTGTGAACATCTTGCTTGGATTGTGATAGGAATGTAATTGTAAACTTGTACATAGGTTTGGTCTTCACTGACTGCTATGGGAGCGAGGGGAACTTACCGCTTGGTTGGCCGGTTGGCGGGACGTGGGTTCCTATGTGGCCTCCTCCAGTTCTGCCTGGGTGGCTGGGGTGCCCCATTATGGCCTCGTAAAAGCAGAACTCAGGAGGTGGGGCTGTGGTTTTGTGTTTTGTGGGGTAGAATCGTTGCTGTCTGAAAGTTTTGTCCTGCCAGGCTGCCCCTTTTCTGGTTCTTTGAAAAGAGAACAGGTTTGCTGACTGTATCTGTTGGCGATTCTGGGTTGCGGGCTGCTTCAGCTCCAAGTCTGGGACAGAGGAGGCGGAAGAAACCCCGGGAACCTCAGCATCGTGCTGGTCCTCGGGTTCCAGGGTCCCCAGCCAGTCCGCCTTCTCTCTACCCTTTCACAGTCTTCTGAGGTTTATTTGATATGTAATGCCTGTGTTTTTCATTGTAGTTAGTGGGACGGATAGGAGAAAGTACACCTGTTCTATCTTCCTGAAAGCCGTGTCCACGTTTTTGTTCTTAATTATTAAAATTTTGAACATTCAGGAAAGTAGAATAAGATACTGAACACCAGTATGCGTGTCTTAAATTTAAGACTTGTGAATGTTTTCCTGAATGTTTTAATGTATTTTTATTGTTTTAAAGTAAAGTTATAGACATAATGATATTTAACCTCTGCATACTCAGTATTCATCTATACAAAGAAGATTTTTAGAAAAGTTTATTTGTTTATAGAGAGAGAGAGTGAGTGAGTGAGTGAGTTGGGGAGGGGTGGAGAGAGAGGCTCCACGCTGTCGGCAGTCTGACACGGGGCTCGATCCCGTGAACTGAACTGTGAGATCATGACGTCAGCTGAAATCCCAGACGCTTAACTGACTGAGCCATGCAGGTGCTCCATAAAAAGATTTTTTAAAAACATCAAATAAAAAGTAAAATCATGTTTACTGTGTCAGAAATAAGATTTTTAAACAGAAGGGCAATACTTTGTATCAGTACTTTGTATCTAGTGATATACAGTGATATTCTAATATTATCTGACACCCACTTCGTTTTCTGATGTTCCTGGTTGTTCCCAGAATATCTGACAGCTTGTTGGACAATGACACAGAGTCAAGAACACGAATTGCGTGTAGTTAGGCTTCGGACTTGTTCACCGTGAATAGTCTTTCTTCTGGTTTTTCTCTGTGATACTGATTTGCTGAAGAAATAGTTTCAGTTGAACCTTGAGATGTTCCATCATCAGTAGGATTTGTCTGATTGTTTCCTTGTGTTTCTTTATCTCTTGCATTTTCTGGAACTTGAAGTTAAACCTGAAGGCTTTACCAGATTCAAGATTAGGTGATACATATGAAAGAGACTTGTGAGGGACTCACACACCTGTCGCTTTTTACGTAGCAGAGAAGATGCCTTCTGCTTCCTGTGACACCCTCCTGGACGACATAGAAGACCTCGTGTCACAGGAAGATTTAAAGCCACAGGACAGGCATTTTTCACGGAAGCACATTGTTCCGAAGGTGCGAAAGCGAAACACCCAAAAATATTTGCAAGAAGAAAACAGTCCACCAAGCGATAGGTAAGCTCTTGTTTTAAGATTGTATTCAGTATCCAACCAGGGTAGAAGCTGGTGTTACTGGTCTGTGTGATATATATAATGTCTCTTTCTAAAAATCTTTTGAATTTTGGGGAGGAGATATTTTTTTATTTGAATGGTTTTAAATTTAGCAAAGTAATGGGTTAAAAAAGTAAAAAGATGTCAGGTGGCGTGTTTCTTGAAGATGAACAGGATCAAGGATGGTATTTGTCATACACAAAGGAACCACACCCCCCACCCCCACCCCCAACGCCTGCCTCCATGGCCCAGGATCTCTTTGATATCACTGTAGTTGGTACGTAATTTTCTGTTAATTCCAAATGGAGAATTTTACTGGATTTTGTAATTGTTATGAGACAGTGGTGCTTTGGGTATTTGATTTTTCTTGGCAAATTTACAGATACTCCTGGATCAGCTAAAGGCATTGGGCACAAATAAATTACTGTGTTGTTTATCATAAGGTCTGTAATTTTGTGAAATTCTAATACAACCTAGCTAGAAAGGATTACGCAGGTGTATAATTTTAACAGGCTTATATTTGTTTAGACAGTAAATTGTTGAAAGTTTTAATTCACTAGATTTTGTTTGTAACAATAAGTTTTTGATGTCTGCTTGAATTTAAACTTTTTAAATATTTTAATAACTGAAGTTCATTGAATTTGATCTAAATATGTCTTTAAGGTAACTTTTATTTAAATTTAAATTATTAGGGCACTTCGAGTTAGAAGACCTTTATTCCCATTCTAAAAATATTAACTTTTTATAACTCTGTTTTTATATATGGAGTACTTTTAATTATGCTGGGAGTGATGGTTTTTCTGTTTTGATTCAGTTATTTGTAAATTACAAAGATTGTAACTATTTTATAGGAGTCCGTGAGCGGGTGGATGTGCTTAGTTTTTCTTTATTTGCTTCTGTTGCTAGAACCATTTTCTTTTCTATTGTTATTTGTATTTACCTTTTTCAGAGTCTAACTTAGTGACAGTACATTAGGAGTACTGAATTTAAAATAAACGCAGAGAAAAGGAAGATATTTTTATGTCGAGAGTCATAACTTAGACTCTAGGGCTGTCTTATCTTGATTTTAGACTTTTGGTGTAACAACTGATTATGGACTAAGTTGGTACATTTCATGAATAGGTTGTGAATTGGTTGCCGTGAGTATGTTTTTGCATAATATGCCCAGCAGTCATTGAGTGTTTTTTGTTCTAAAAATCCCTAACTGAGACTTACTTTTTTTTTCTCATTGATTATTTGATAGCACTATTCCAGGCATACAGAAAATTTGGATGCGGACGTGGGGTTGTTCTCACAATAATTCGGATGGAGAATATATGGCTGGACAACTGGCTGCGTACGGATATGAAATTACAGGTAATGGGATCTGTGGTGTGTTTTATTGATTAAATGTTTCAGTTCTGTAGACTTATGTATTTTAGCTAAAGCAGTTAAAGCATGTTTTAGTATAACTTAATGATTTTAAAGAAAAACAAAATGATAGCCCTTGTACATTTAGATAATTACAGATACATTATTTTAAAAATACTTCAAAAAACGACTTTGAAGTAAATTTAGAGTTACAGGAAAGTCGGAATAGTACAGTTTGCATATGTGCTTTACCCAGTGTCCTCTCTACCGACATCTCGCATATTACGCTGTAACTGTGACACTGGGAGGTCGGGCTACCCTGACGGCAGCACTGTTACCCGAACTGCAGAGCCTGTGTGAGTCATGCGCGTTTCCCCGTTGACCCTCTTCCGTTCCAGGATCCAGTCTAGCGTCTCACTTCATGTTTATTTGTGACATCTCCTTAGTCTCCTCCCGTTGGCAGTTTGTCATTTTTTCCTCCTTTTATGTCTGTGGACTCCTGAGGAAAGCCGATTAGTTATTAGCTGTTTTGTAGAATGTCCCTTACTTTGGGTTTGTTGGGTGTCTTCTCCTGATCAGCATAAGGTTACTTACGCATTCTTGGCAAGAAGAACACATTGATTTTCAGGTGCATCATATCCGGGAGATGGTAATGAGCTAATATGTCTTATACCCAGTGGGCCACGTCTGCCAGACTTCTCCACAGTCAAGTTAGTGTTTTTTCCCACTGTAATTAATAGATCACCTGTTTCCCCTCATCCTTTTCTCTGCTAGTTTCAGAATCTGATGACTTTAGTAGTTGTCCCTGGATCGTGTTGACTGCAGCCATTGCTTTTTGTTGAATGGTGATTCTTTGTTTTCTTCCTTTCCTCCACGCTTATTCACTGGAATTCTTCTGTAAGGAAGACGATCCTTTCTCCCCGGTTTGATTTTCGTGTATCGGCCTGGACTTAATATGCTTATTTGTCGCTCCTGTGGGTGTAGTCCAGGCCTGTTGTTATTTGGCCGCTCATCTTGTTCCAGATCTGGCCGTGGCCCTCGTCAGGCCGGCTCCCGGGTCTTCTCAGCAGGCCCCCACTCTTTCTGTTTTCTGCCGCGGCAGGAAGTGCTCGTCTCGTGTTCTCCCTTCCCAAGCCTTGGGAGCACCCGTTCTTCCAGCGAGTCCTGATCCCTTGCATTAGAAGAGTGGTGTTTGGAGCCAGACGAGCTTTGTTGGACGGACAGTAGGTGAGCTCACTGCCACCGTGAAGTGTCCGTGCGTCCAGGTGCTGTCGGGACGGAGCTAGGAAGAATGTCTGTGTAGAAACCGGCACGTGTGCGTGTCTGTACTGCTGTGTCTGTCGGCATGTGTATTGAATGGGGCCATGACTTGTAGGCTCTGGGACAGGCACTGGCCCTGGGCTCTATGTATGTCACCCAGCTTAGCCTTTGGCAGATGGGGAAATACTGGCATCCCGGCCTTACAAACGAGAATGGAGAGGTTGTGTCCGACCTTAAATCACACAGACAGTGAAGCCTCCTGTCGCTCTGAAACCCTGCTCTTGGCCACTGTCCTGCACGTCACGTTTGCCTGTGTGACTGGCAAGGTCTCAGCCAGAATATGGGAGGATTGGAGACTTCCTTCTCTCCTAGCAGTGTTTCCTGCAGCAACTAAATGATCCCAAAGCCTTAACTCTGTGTTTCTGATAACTTGTCCTTGAGACTGCAAAATCAGCCTGAATAATTTTGTTCATTAGATAAAAGTACCCCAAATGTGTTTTTAGAATTATTTCTCTAAAAAGAAAGAAAAAGGATTCTTCTGGAGTTATTTGTAATTTTTAGCATTAAGTTAGCTTGGGTTTGCCTTGATATGTTCTGATGGTGCGGAACATTAAGACAGTAGTTCATAAAGTAATTTCCTGAAACATTAAAAACAATGGGCTTGGCTTTTCCTAGGTAGTGTTAAATATCTAACATATTTTAATCTTAGTCCACTAGCAGTTTGTATTTGATCTTATTACAGTACTTTTCTAAATGATAAAGTAATAGTAAAACAGTAGTCCTGATGCATTTATATAAGAATACTAAATTTTGCTATGTATATCCAACTTTAGCTTTTTTTTAATGTTTAATTTTTTGTTTTAGAGAGAGAGTGCATGTGAAAGGGAAGAGGGGCAAAGGGAGAGAGAAAAATCTTTGTCTTTTTTTTTTTCTTTTTTTGAGGGAGAGAGAAAATCTTAAACAGGCTCCATGCTCAGCGTGGACCTTGACATGGGGCTCGATCCGAGGACCCGGGATCATGACCTGAGCCAACATCAAGGGTTGGATGCTCGAGCCACTGAGGAGGTGCCCCTAATTTTAGCTTATTTGGATACAGTAAAAAGGGAGAATTAAGGAAGCAGCTACTTGGATATGGATTTATTTTTCTTATTGATGATGTGTTCTACTTTTATGTAGTTTTGTTACTAGTAATACTTGTATTACCTTTACTGTTGGTGGTCCCCCACTTTAGAAATTTATAGTCTGTGTTTAATTCTAGTCTGGCTTGCGCATAGTGGACTTAGAGCTCTTTTCTCACTGGTCAGGTGCCACAGGCCCAGAAAGTGTGAACAATAGTAACTACTGTCAAACATTTAAAAAGGAAATTTCTGGGGCGCCTGGGTGGCTCAGTCAGTTAAGTGTCCGACTTCAGTTCAGGTCATGATCTTGTGGTCTGTGGGTTTGAGCCCTTCATCGGGCTCTGTGCAGACAGCTCAGAGCCTGGAGAGCCTGTTTCAGATCCTGTGTCTCCCTCTCTTTTTCTGCCCCTCCTCCGCTCATTCTCTTTCTCAAAAATGAATGAACATTAAGAAATTTTTTTTCTTAAATAAATCTCTACAGATTTTATATTTACATTAAATATATGAGATGATGATTACTGGATTGTCTTTGCCAGTAGTCTCTCATTATTGTGGAATAGTGGGAGTTTATAAAAATTATTGCTAAATAATTTAAAATGTTTTAATCCACCTAAAATGTTTTTTAATTGTATAATTGATACAAATTAGGTATAAACTATAGATTATGTATAGTACATACAGATTATTGAATTCAGTACACAATAAATTCAAAATTAGCTCTCAGTTACAATAGTAGACATTTTTACTATTTGGGGATAAAAGAGATGATATAGGTCTATACTTGAAATTGCTTTTGATTGCGTGAATCCAGGAATATAATTGTTCTAGAGTAAAATCTCACAGAGGCTTAGAGCCGTTAGCTCTTGTCCATTGCTGCTTTCAAGCCCTTTTTATTTTGAGAGAGAACAGGTGGTTCATAACTCACAAAACAGTGCCGGCTTCTCATTTCACAGTGAAACCTGCTGGGGAGAAAGAACGTCATTCCCCAAATCAGAACAATCCACTGCATCCTGGGTTTGTGGGCGCGTGATGCACTCAGCGTCAGGGAGAACCGTGAAGCTGTCCCTGCACACACCATGGCTTCTAGAGGAAGTAGGATTTGAATGCGTGTATTCCGTGCGTGTTGTCTCTTCAGGTCATCAGTTTCAGCAGACTGAACGTTTCCCCCCCCAGTAAGGCTACCTTTGGTCATCGTTCTTGGATTCTTTCTTTGGAGATGTTGGGAAAGTATTTTCGGTGTCCTCGTTTGTGGTGGATCTTCGTATCTTCAGAGTACATTTAATGTTCGAATGGTCACAGTTCATTCGAAGCCAATAAGAAATAAATAAAGTTCGTGATACAATGTTGAACCACGCTGTTCTAGTTAAAAGTAAGGCATTTAAAAAAATCTTAAAAAAATTTTTTTTAATGTGTTTATTTATTATTGAGGCAGAGAGAAACAGAGTGTGAGTGGGGAAGGGGCAGAGAGAGAGGCAGACACAGAATCCGAAGCAGGCTCCAGGCTCTGAGCTAGCTGTCAGCACAGAGCCCGATGTGGGGCTCGAACCCACGAACCGTGAGATCATGACCCGGGCCAAAGTCGGATGCTCAGCCGACTGAGCCACCCAGGTATCCCAGGCATTTAAAAAAAGCTTAATTGATTATGAAAACTCTTACAGAAGAGTTTTCAAAAGTGTTTATAGCAGTGATGCTTTTTGGATCACTTGAGAATCTCACGACTGTGATTTCATCAAAGAATTGATAACCATTTGCTGAGTCCAGTAGTGGAATAAAGGCGTGGTCTCCCAAGGCGATGGCTTTAGGGACAGCTGTCATTTAGATAGAGCTATGTTAGAGATATTTTGGACAGAGCTATGCTAGAGGGAGAGAGAGAGAGAGGCTCAGAGAGACATTGTTTAGTTTGTAGCTGTGCCTGCTGTGAATGAATGAATGAATGAATGAATGTAGCATGTGCTTTTTGGTTTAGTGGAAGAAAGTCCATTGCACAGCCATGGACTGGAGTTCTAGTTCATAGACAGATGAGAACCATGTGAGTTATGTACATGGAATATTTGTGATCAGCCTACATAGGTCAGAATAGAGCGTTTAGCTTGGGTGCCCCCAGTTTCAGAGAGATCACTTTTATTTTACTTTACTTTTTTGAGAGACAGCACGTGCACGTCGTGCGTGTGAGCAGGGGAGTGGGAGAGACTCTTCAGGAGGCTCCATGCCCAGCGTGGAGCCAGACACAGGGCTCAGTCTCAGGACCGTGAGATCATGACCTGAGCCCAAATCAAAGGTTGGATACTTAACCAACTGAGCCACCCGGGCGCCCCAGAGAGAGAGTTTTTAAATTAGCTTTTACAGTTCTTGATATTTCCTTGTGTATTTGTGTATCATTTATTCATTCAGCAAGTGTGGTCTGAACATGATGGGTGTTGGACTGGTGCTAGGACCTGTGAGACATGAAAATGAACTAGACGTGGATCCCTAGGATGGAACATTGGTTGTTCTTTGGCAAAGGAAAAAGCCTTCATATTGTGTGTTACATCTTAGAAGTTATTTTAGTAAATGGTCAAGCTTTTAGTGTGGTTTTTCATAACACAGGGATGAAGGACCCGCTTTATCAAAAGAGCCGTTACAGTTTATAGTTCAGAAATGCTTGGGGAGACTGCCAGGTCAGAGTAACATTTGTGTGTTTGCTGTTTCGTCACGGTAAGCGCACTCCTGAATCCTCCTCCTCCTCACCTGTTTCACCTGTCCCACCGCTCACCTCCCTTCTGGTGACCACCAGTGTGTTCTTTACAGTGGAGTCTGTTTCTTGCTTTCTCTTTCTTCCTTTTTTTCCTCTGCCTTTTGTTTCTTAAATTCCACTATGAGTGAGATCGTATGTTGTTTGTCTTTTTCTGATTTACTTTGCTTAGCATAATACTCTAGCTCCATCCATGTTGTGAATGGAAAGATCTCATTCCTTTGTATGGCTGAGTACTACTCCACAGGGTGTACTTACCACCTCTCCTTTATCCAGTCATCATTCAATGGACACGTGGGCTGCTGCCATAGTCTGGTTTTTGTAAATGCTACAATAAATGTAAGGGTACATGAATCCCTTTGAATTAGTGTTTTCGTATTTTCTGGGTAAATACCCAGGAGTGTGATTACTGGATCTTAGGGTAGTCTTATTTTTAAGTTTTTGAGGAACCTCCATCTTCTCTTCCAGAGCGGCTGCACCAGTTTGTAGACCGACCAACAGTGCAGGAAGGTTCCTTTTCCTCCACATCCCCCAGCACTGGTTGTTTCTTGTGTTTCTGATTTTACCACCGTGACGGGTGTGAGGTGACGGCACATTGTTTGAGTTGCATTCCCTGATGGTACGTGACGCTGAGCGTCTTTTCCTGTATCTCTTGACAGTCTGTATGTCGTCTCTGGAGAAATGTCTGTTCATGTCTTCTGCCCCTTTTTTAATTGGATTATTTGTTTTGTGGGTGTCGAGTTCTATCAATTCTTTATGTTTTCGGGATACTAACCTTGTATTGGAAATACCATTTGCAAGTATCTTCTTCCATTCTTGTGCTCTCTCAAAAAAAGAAATAGCCTTTCAGTTTTGCTGATTGTTTTGTTTGCCATGTAGAAGATTTTTTATTTTGATGTAGTCTCACAGTTTACTTTTTGCTTTTACTTCCCTTGCTTCCGGACGTCTGTCTAGAAACATGTTGCTCTGGCTGATGTCAGAGAAATTACTGCCTGTGCGCTCTTCAGCTGTATGGTCTCAGGGCTCACGTCTAGGTCTTTCATCTATTTTGAGTTTACTTCTATGGATGGTGAAGGGAAGTGGTCAGCTTCTTTCTTCTGTGTGTGTGGCTCCCCACACCTGTCCCAGAACCATTGGTTACTAAGACTTTTCTTCCTCATTGGATATTTATTCTTCTTGTGTTGAAGATCAGATGACTGTATAATTGTAGGTTTATTTCTGGGTTTTGTGTTCTGTTCCATTGGTTTATTTGTGTATATTTATGCCAGTATTATACTGTTTTAATTACTAGTTTGTCGTATAACTTGAAACCTAGAATTCTGATACCAGTTTTATATTTATTTTTCAAAGTTGCTTTGGCTATTTGGGGTCTTTTTGTGGTTCCATAAAATTATAGGGTTGGTTCTAGTTCTATGAAAAATGCTATTGATATTTTGATAGGGATTGCATTAAATATGTAGATTGCTTTGGGTGGTTTAGACATTTTAACAATATTGTTCTTCTAATGCTTGAGCATGGAATGTCTTCCATTTCTTTACATTGTCTTGAATTTCTTTTATCAGTTTTGAGAGTACAGGTTTTTTTTTTTTTTTTTTTTTTTTTTTTTGCCTCTTTGGTTCAGTTTACTTGTACATACAGTACTGTTTTTGATGCAGTTGACGTGTGATTTAAAAAAAATTCAAATTCTGCAACTTCCTTATTAGTGTGTAGAAATGCAACAGATTTCTGTACATTGGTTTTGTATCCTGTGACTTTACTGAATTCATTCATCAGTTCTGGTAGATTTTTGGTGGAGTCTTTCAGGTTTTCTCTATAGAGTATCACGTCCTCTGCAGATAGTGAGAGTTTTGCTTCCTCCTTACGATTTGCGTGCTGTTTATTTCTTTGTGTTGTCTGAGTGCTGTGGCTGAGACAGTGCCGTGTTAAGTAGAAGTGGTGAGTGAGCACATTCTTGTCTTGCTCCTGATCTTAGGGGAACAGCTCTGAGGATTTCAAAATTGAGTATGATGTCGGCTGTGGGTTTGTCATATATGGACTTTCTTATGTGAGGTGTGCTCTTTCTAGACCCACATTGGAGAGGGCTTTCATCATGAATGGAAGTTGTACTTTGTCGAATGCTTTTTCTGCATCTTTTGAAATGATCACATGATTTTTATCCTTTCTTTTATTGCTGTGACATGTCATGTTGATTGTTTTCTGAATGTTGTTGAACTACCTTTGTATCCCGGGAACAAATCACACTTGATTGTGGTGTATGATTTTTTAAAATCTATTATTGGACTTAGTTTGCTAATATTTTGTTGAGGATCTTTGCAACTATCAGAATATAACATTTTATGTTTGAATTAAGAACATGAATCTCCTTGTGGAAATAAGTAGTAGTTTATATGGTGAGGAGATAATATTAAAATTGAGTGTCTGAAGTATAAGCATATTTCCTGGACCTTGCCATTTAACTTGAAATAGCTTTTTAGGGTTGTCTGGGTGGTTCAGTCGGTTGAGTGTCCGACTTCATCTCAGGTCATGATCTCATGGTTTGTGGGTTTGAGCCCCACATTGGGCTCGCTGCTGTCAGCACAGAGCCTGCTTTGGATCTTCAGTCCCCCCTCTGTCCCTTCCTAGCTGTGCTCTCTCAAAAAAAAAGAAATTGCTTAAGATTTTCAAACTAAGATTAATGGGATATGTCGGATCCATATACGCAGGTGTTTGTGTCGAGAATACATTCAAGGACCACGCTTGTGGGTCAGTAGAATTTTAAGGACATTAAAGCTACGTTTTTGTGTTTGTGTTTGGAGATTTGGGAAATCACACGCACGTAATTAAAGTATGAATGCACATAAAGTTTTCTTTGTCTGCTTTTTATCTGTTTTCTCTAGGAACTGGTTACCCTGACATTTCACATTAATATCTTGAGCTTATCTCTGTAATAAAAGATATTAAGATAAGTAGACTAATTGTGTGGGATTCTGAAAAGTCAGTAGACCTCCACCTTCTTCAAAATGAAACTAAATGAAAAATGTTTATTTTACTTCTCTGAGAATTAGTCAGGGGTGCCCTGGGTGGTTCATTTGGTTAAGCGTCTGACTTTGGCTCAGGGCAGGATCTCCCGGTTTGTGAGTTTGAGCCCCGTGTCGGGCTTTGTACTGACAGCTAGCTCAGAGCCTGGAGCCTGCTTCAGATTCTGTCTCCCTCTCTGTCTGCCCTTCTGCGACTCACCTCTGTCTCTCTCTCTCAAATATAAATACACATTAAAAAAAGAAAAGAATTAGCACAAAATATTAAGTCACCTCTGTGAAATCAGGGTTTTTGTCCACATTTCCAGGCGAGGGAGTTGAATGGGTTGAACGTGTGCCTTGTGTTAGGCATTTCACAGAGGGTCTTGCAAAGATCAGGGTAAATAACTTTGGTGGGAGGTGACTGCATATTTCAGGACCGTATTTTGAGGCGGGGAGAAGCGAAGGGAGACGCGTGATCGACTTCACTGAGCGGCTGTGCGCTGCAGCGACCTGCGGCCTGGCTGCTGTCCCGGCCTCTGCTCCTGCGTGACGCCCTGTGGTCTCTCAAACTTGCCGCCTTAAAGGCGGGTCAGTATGGAAACCTAATAGTAGATAGGTTTTACTGGGTGTGTTTTTATTTTTTACTTTTTTGCTGCCCAGCCTTTTAAAATTTCTCCTGCAGGACTTTTAGGACTCTTTTATGTGCAACACTATTATTTAGAAGCCTGGTTGTCTGGTTGTCTGTCTTGCTCTTTCTCTCTTTCTGGAGGCAAGAGAAAGGGGGACTACGTCCCACAGGAAGTCATGCCACAGGAGTGTGCTCACTTTCTTAATTTCAGCGCAGGGTTGGGAGATGGCACTGTCAGTTGAGAGCCACTTGGTCCAGGTCCACCCGGCGGGTACATAAATACAACATCATCATCTTCTTGCTTTTCTGTTTTCACCAACAACGATAATTACCTACCTGCATTTGGGGTTTACTGTGTGCCGGGCCCAGGCCAAGGGCCTTCTCTGTGTTCCCTCATTCACTCCTCACAGTAATAGGGCAATACTAGTGCTCCGTTTCCAGAAAAAACTTTTAAAACTTTAGCGGACACACGTGGTATGTTAGTTTTGGGCGTATGACCTAGTGATCTGATGGCTCTCCGTGTCTTGCTGTCCTCAACATGTGGCTCCCGCCTGTCACCATGCAGCGCTGTGACAGGACCATTGACTGCAGTCCCTGTGCTGTGCCTTTCATTCCCGTGACCCCCTCAGTCCTTAGCTGGAAGCCCGTGTCTCCTCTCCCCTTCACCCACTTGCCCATCTCCACAACCCCTGAATGAAACACTTGGTGTTCTGTTCTAGAATCTCTAGTGGAACTCAGTGAACAATCGTCAGCTTTCTTAGTGTACGACTCTTGCCTTCCACATGTACCTCTTTATTTTTTTATTAAAAAGGTTTTTTTTAATGGTTATTTTTTGAGAGAGAGCAAGCGAGTGAGCCAGCGTGAGCGGGGAAGGGGCAAAGAGAGGGGGAGACCCAGAAACTGAAGCTGGCGCCCGGCTCTGAGCTGTCAGCACAGAGCCTGACATGGGGCTGGAACCCATGAACCGCGAGAGCGTGACCTGAGCTGAAGCCGGACGCTCAACCGGCTGAGCCCCCCAGGCACCCCCCACACGTAGCTCTCTAATCTAGCCTTCATATTCCTTAACCGTCACCACCGATGTGTACATGTGTACGGTGTTTTATAGTTCATAAAACATGTTCGTCTCTATTGCTGATTTTACATAGATTGTATCTGAAGATAAAGAGAGAACAAAGACTTTGTTTACCTAGGCCTTTAAAGAATTACTTAAAAGTATCCTGACATTTAGGTTTCTGACTTACATTATATATACTGCTAATGAGCATTTACAATGAGATATTAAGTCATGTGCTGAATAGAACATTTTTCTAAGTGTAACCCAGAGTTTTCTTGGAGAAATTCTTTATTCTGTAGCCAGAGGTAATGCCTTTTATCTGAAGATTCTGAAGTCCATCTGGAAATTGTAGTGAAGATAAATTCTTTTCTGATGATTGGCAGACTATAGTACACACAAGGGTGGCCATCGGCTTTTGGGTTTAGTTGAATCTTAGCTTTATTTTAAAGTTCAGTGCTAAGCATAAGGTTTTTTGTTTTGTATTTTTAAGAGGAAACAAGGTCTTTTGCACATTAAAATAGGAACTGTATCTGTTAATCTGTTAACTTTCCTGCTCATGTGGGCATTTCAGGCTAATTTTATAAGCTTTTACTTTTCTTTTACTTTTTTTTTAAACATTTTTTTAAATGTTTTATTTATTTTTGACACAGAGAGAGACAGAGCATGAGAGGGGAAGGGGCAGAGAGAGAGGAGACAAGAACCGGAAGCAGGTTCCAGGCTCTGAGCTAGCTGTCAGCATAGAGCCTGACGCGGGGCTTGAACCCATGAACATGAGATCTGACCTGAGCCGAAGTCGGAGGCTTAGCCGAATGAGCCACCCAGGCGCCCCAGCTTTTACTTTTCTTATGTATCCTGTGTGCTAGAAAACTATAGTTTAGGTAATTATTCTAAAGTACTTCCTCACCTTGCCAGTAATTCACAATCTTAGTTTCCCTGCCTGGTTACTATGGAAATATTCATGTATTAGGTTATTTGCATGAACCACTAGGAATAGTCTTCCTGAGTCTTAATTTTTTTTTTTGGTTATTTTTGCCACTATTATTCTCATAGGAAGTTGAGAATTTGACTAATGGCTGACTTCGAGTGAGGATCTGACAGCGTAGGGTCTAAGTCAGGGTGTGACTTGTAAACAGAAATAAAGGAGCTGTCCCCTGGTGTGGAATGGATGCCCGTTGTTAGTGGATCACAGCTGTGTTCTTTCTACCAAATCTCCAAAGAGTCCAGCTTTCAGAGATAGAAGTCTTCGAGAGGTTTGGTAGTTTCCCTGCAAAATTTGTGCGCCCAGACGACACAACACAACGACTTGCAATATTAGCATTTGACACGAGAAGGTGATCTGGAGGCAGCTGACTATGAAATGAGACCTCTAGGCGCAGTCTGCGGTGGTGTGTGTCAGAAACAGTGGGCTGCTTATTAGGACTGTAAATGTTTGAGCTAGACCGCCTCTTTCTGACCAGACCTCATGTTCTAGGATGTCAGAGTTTCGGAATCCTATGCTTGGAGTTCTGGAATGGCTAGCTTGCACTAGGAAAATTTGTTCTGTGATCTCAGAAGGAACGGAGTGAAGAAGATCTGCCCATCACACATTTCCCTGTTGTTAGAAAGTGGATTGGAATGCTAACAGAGTAAAAGGTGCACTGATTCAAGGACGAGGAAGCGCAATCTCAGGGAATTAAGGAAGGATTTTGAAAGTAGGACGAGCTGAGAACTGGTTTGAAGAGAATTCAGGGTGTAAGAGAGCAGGTGTGTGTGCGTGCTGCTGTGTGTACGCATTGAGGAAAGACTCCATCGTTTGGAAGGATGGGGACACATGGAACTGAAAAGCCATTTATATGTAATTCAGTCTTAAAAATGCTTGTTTGGAAGGCCATTGATACATATAATCGCTAAATGTAGTGTATAACTTGTCCCCTTGGAGAAGGTTCTGTCACTTGAAAATGGAGCCCAGCGTGTACACGTCTTAAGGAAAGCATTGTGGTGAAGGTACTGTGTAGCGTACTTGGCATATTGTGACCAATATGTGTCCTGTAACTTTCTCAAAAACTTTTAAGAGCTTTAATGTAGTATAACTTAGATTTTATTTACCCACACTATTTACCCATTTTACCTAGAGGGTCTTGTAAGGAGGTTATCTTTATTTTAAAATGAGTCCAGGATGACAGGTAAGTTATATTTCATTACACAGAGAATTATATTCTGCTTTATATTATAAGACCCGAATAGGATTCTCCGCTCAAGTCCCTAAAACTTTAAATCTGATATGCTCACCATTTTGTTTACATTTTCTGATGCTTCCGTTTAATACATTTTAACAGGATGTTGGGACTCCTCATTACTTTGATATAAAATGGAATGCGTGCCAGTTTTTCTGATCTCTCTATTCCAGTGTTTTTTTTTTCCCCCTTCTTTAAGTGGAGCATGGAGATCTTTAGTTTCTGTTACTTCTCACCTTGTTGGCCCAAGAATCAGTCTCCTTTGTTATGTGAAGCACAAAACTCCATGTGTTGGAACCAAGAGTTTACTAAGTAGCACAGCGCTTGTGCTAAATTGTGGCTTATCTATGCAGATTAAGTAGTGACAACTTCTTTTTTATTAATTGCAGGTGTTGTCTCCCTTATGTTTGAGAGTGAACATGCACGGTTGATTAGAATCTCTGCCTTATAAACAGATGAAGAGAAAGTCTAGCTCATTCTTGTGAATTCTACAGTGTATTGGCTCTGGGTCATAATATTTCTTAGCCTGGATTTATGTCTGGAGTGAAATTCCATTAATAGTTACAAACTCATGTGGTAATTTATTTTGAAAAAAGTCTAAACTTTTTCTCCGTTTTCTCTGTAGTAGATGTGGGACAGTAGATGGGTGTATTGTTTTTGGGAACTTGCAGATCAGATTTCATTTGGTTCCACTTTTGGCCTGATCTTTCCAAGTGACTTAGGCCTGTATGTCTTATAGTATGTAGGGGTCACGAGTACTTTGTATGTAGTTGGATTTTTGTGAACTAACCATGGAGAGAGCTGAATTGTTTTAAGAAGACTAGTCTTTAGAATTGCTGGTGTTCTGGTATTAAAACACTTTTTTCCTACTTTTAGACTTTTTAGGAGAGAAAAATCAACATAGGCCCAGAGATTTTCAGAAATTTTGTATTTGCTTAATTGTTCATTGATTCAAATTACCTTTTGACATTTTTTGGGTAATGTATGTATTTAGAAATAGTCTTGAGTTTTAATTTTCTCCCTCTCTCTTTCTATTTCTCTGTCTCCCTTTCTGTCTGCCCATTTTTCTTAAGGGTAAATGATAAATTGCCAGGGAAGCTGTACTTAAAAATCTGTTTTTGTGTTACTGTCCTTGACTTTTGGGAAGAACCTTTTTTTGAGATGTCGACACTTGAATATGTAAAATAGTGTGGACTCTTTCGGGCCTCTAAAAATTTAGTGAGTTTGGATTGAAGATGTGATGTATTTTTAGCTCTTGGACAATAGATGGCAGTATTATATTACGTGATCGCTGCCCTTCTACTCTTGTGTATGAAAAGTGAATTTCATGTTGCAGATAGTCCTCTTATAAAATTCTTAGGAGTTACTAAATTTGTTAGCACCTTACTTTATTTCTCATTTGCTACTTCTTAAACTGTGTAGAAGTATTTATGTGAGAATCAGACCAGCTGGCCTTCCCAGAGGCAGCCCCGAGCCTGTGCAGTCTGCTTGCAGCATGTACGTTGGGGACCAGATGCGAGGTCACTCACTCAGTGACTCCTTGCGTGACATCTGTGTAGCTCTGCCGCCCTGACTCTGCTTGTCCTGGAAGGTGCTGGTGGTCCTGGCCCACGGGAGCCTGCTTCTGAGGACAAACATTGGTTACCTCTCCCGTCACGTTGCTTGCGTACTTTCTCAAAATGAATCTTTCCGTAAGATGCATCCTGAGTAGCTCGTCAATCCTCAAATCTGTTAACGTATATTAAGGTTAATGAGGCTTAATATTAAAAGAGAAGGCAGTAAACTACAGCCCTTTAAAATTTTCCCACTGTTCCCATGTGACCCGCAGGTGCTTGATGGTTAATTTCAAGGGAAGTGATTCGAATGTCTGGGCATTTGCAGATTTTCCTTCTGGTCCTTCCGTTATGTAGCCTGGTGGTTGTCAAATTTAAGAGTTCGTAAGAATTTTTGTACCTAGATTCTTGCAGGTCATATATATCTGTGACTTAAGGGCCTGTGTGTGTGTGTGTAATAGTTGTGACTCTACATATTACATCAACTATTTTGATCATTTAGATCTTGATTCCCTGTATTTACCCCAAGTCGGCTTGCACTGCCGTTCAGTGTATTCCCCTGGATTAGAGGCAGAGAACGTGGTCTCTGCAGGAGCTCCTGTCTTAGGGTGATTTGTCTGTTTCCCATGTTCTCCCCATAGTAAGCAAGTTCCTCCTTCCTTAGTCATCTTTACCTTTTATATCTCAGAGACAACTGTTGCTGAATTTGTAGGAGCAGACCGTGGCCGGCCATTATCATCGGCTAGACCGTAAAACCCAACTACCGCCATGGATTAGCTGTATGACTTTGGACAAATGACAGTGTCTCTGTACTCCAGTATCTGTCTTTACTTAATGAAGATAACAGTAGGTTTTTCCTAAAGATTAAATGATAGCCTGTGTAAAGTATTCACTGGATTATTATCATTGTTTCCATTAAACACAGGACCTGGCATAAAATAGGAATTCAGGCATTTTAGTAAGTGAATTAGTGAACAAGTGAAAATGATATCTTGGCTGTCTTGAAGTAAGTTTATTCTTATCTTTATAGGAGAATAAAACTTTAACGTATATTCAAAAGGTTAAATAAAAGTGTGTGTGTGTGCGTGCATGTGTGTGGGTGCATCCCTGGAGTTTTCAGTACAATCCTATTTAGGTGTCTGTCAACTCCAGTGTGCACAGTCTTGACAGGTCTTGGATAAGATCTTCATATTATCACTTTTCCTGACATGGACACTGCAAATTATATTGAATTGGAAATCTCATTTAATCCATCCTTATGAAATAGCGAGTAGTGATTTTCTTCAGTGTAACAGGATTGTATTCAGCATTAGAAATGTTGGTGTTCCCTCAAACCTACAAAAATTTGGTTCTTTATATATTTCCATATATTTGTGTGTGTACCCGGCACCTGTAGGCAGAGGCCAGTGACCTTGGAGTGGTAACTTGTATTCAGATACTGAGCTCCCTGGGACAGTAAGGGTGCAGAGTTCAAGGATGGCCGTGAGGAAGGCACTTTCTCCCCCCCCCCCCCCGCCCTGTTTTTACCCGGGGACTAAAGCAGAGAGAAGTAAAACTAAGGGCCTTCAAAATGGGATTTTCAGCTCTTCACAAATACAGAGTCCAGGGTCTCTACCGTAGAGGCAGAGTGTTGTTTACCCTTGCGGGTGAGCAGCAGGCCCTGTAATGATGGTGAAGTGCTGTGGGGTCACGGAAATCCTTCTGGAAAACTCAGTCTGTTTTTATTGAATCCTTCCCTCTAAGTCCTGTTGACCAGCTTTCGTGTCTTATATTGAACACGTGAGGAGTCCGGGGTGAGGCTGATGCGTGAACTCGTTTCTGGGCTAAGGGCTGACTGTTGCAGTGGATCGTGGAGTTGGGTTTCACGGAAGGCAGGCGCACCCGAGGCCCCTCCTCCTGTCTGCTTTGACTCTTCAGGTGCTTCTGGAAACCCTTCTAGCTGCCGTCTTACACTAGGTGGTGTTGCACCCGCTGTCTTTGTAATTGAGCTGCTGTAATTTAAGACGGTATCATATTGACCGTAATTTTAAAATCTCTTGAGATGATCTGAGTGAATTTTGAGTAAAATTCATGGTAACGGATGAATCAAAGACAAAAGATCATTGGGAATATTTTCTGCTTTTCACGTGAGAGCTCAGCCATTGGCTACCTTAGAAAAATAAAGGAATTTGTGATGGTGTTCTAGAATACACACGTATGGTCTAACAACACCCTACAGGATCTCGTTGGAAGATGGAAAAACGAAAGACATTGAAAATATTACACAGACCTCTAAGTATGAGATCAAATTAAGGCAAAGACTCTTTAGAAAGAGTATTTGAAGCTTATCATTTCCATCACTTTCGTAGCATCTTTTAATCTTGTGACTTAGGTGAGTTGCAAATCATGTGCAAGCCCTAAACAAGGGATTCTTTCCTGGGGCGGGGAAGGGGAGAAAAGGGGCTTTAAGCTTTATCTCTTAAACCTTAAGATGGAAGAATGGGAAGAATACTAGTTAGAGTTGTTGGTTGTTGTGTGTGTGATATGTCAGCCGCTGTGTGAGCGTAGTCATTGTGTGTGTGTTCTTCATGTAGGAATTTAAAGAAATAGATTTCCAAACGTAGACAAAAAACATTGTAAAAACAACTATTGTGCAAAATTTTAAACACTGTAGCAGTGTGTGCATTAATTGTGACACAGGATAATTCTAGGATTTGATTTACTGTGTAATATTTTAGGAATTCATGCGGGAATAAAAAAACTAGCAACTTTGAACCAGTGATGGCTCAACCATTCTTAACCTAGGGATGTTTGGGTCAGTCATGAAAACTTTCTGAGCCTTATCAGGTCTTTTTTTCTGTTCCTTTTTTTTTTTCTTTTTAATGGAGTGATGTGCTATGAACCTCATGAAATTGAAATGAAAACATGTAAACATGAGGCAATGTTTTAGTTTTTGAAAATATTTATAATTTAAAAGACAAGTAACACATTTATTTATTAAGTTTAATGTTATTAAACTGCAAACTGATGGGTTTTGAGTTCCTTGCTATAGTCTGTTATCAGTGTTGCATTAAAGATGTTTCTGTACAATTTAGAAACTCATTTCCTAGGTATACCAAAAGGTGGCACTGTTTACCTATGTTTTAATATTTTTAATTTGCGTTTTGATGAGAACATGTGTTGGATATTTTATCTGCAAATGTATTAAATTGAGGTTATATTTTTACATTTAATTTTCTGTTTTGTAAATGGATCTTTAATTCATGTAAGGTTTACTAGGACCAGGTTTCATTTTTATTTTGGAATGGCTTGGAAATTCAGACATTGAACAGTCATTTTGTAGATATAAACCTCTGCATAATCCAGTATAATTAATAAAACTTTGTATTAATGTGACAGCTAGTGTTTCATGGAAAACACAGTTGCTTTTGTAGAGCAAAAACCATTAGTTTTTTTAAGCCTCTAAGAACAATCCAGCAATTAAAACATAACAGCCATAAATAAATGATTTGTGTGGCTTTCAGGTCCCACCACGTAGGTTTATCCATTCTGGAATGTTATTTTATGTTTAAAGTACCTTTGAAAATTCAGCAGAATCTGTCATTGCTTGAATTTCCTATTGCCAGTAATGTGGTGAAAGGGGAATCTAGTAGGTTCTGTGAATAGCTTCTTAGGTGAGAAATGCAAAAATTAGATAATAGGAATGTGACTTGCAGTGAGGATTTATATGCGGCAGGATGTGGTTCATACACTTCCCGATTGTTCATTCATGGAGCATCATGCATCCAACGCACCGTGTGACCCGAGCAAGGGAATACGAGGAGGGTATTTTCATGTCCCATCAGCGCTGTCTGTCCCTGGTTTGCAGAATACACAGAATTTGCCAGTAATCTTTACTGGAAGTGGAAATGCACCAGACTCTTCTGTTACCAGTATGAGAAAAGGTTTGACTCGTGTTTGGGGGCAAGGTTAAAAAATCGAAGGCAGTTGGGGTGTGGTCCTGCGGTTTCCTTTATTTAACACTAGGAAATGCTTCCAGTTAGCATGGCTTGTACATTTCAGCTTTGTTACTACTCCTTAAATACCCCTTTTTAAGGTGCAAGCCTTTGAAATCAAGGGTTTGCCTCTTTTTTCATTAAAAAAACCATCCTTATAACTCTGATGTGACTGTTTCCGTTACTAAATGTGTGTAGTTTAGGAGAAGTGAGGACACACATGGCCGAGGTTTGTTTTATGTTCATCAGAGTGTATGTGCTTATATTTAAATGCTCACTCTTGTTGCTGCCTTTATGTTAGTAATATGATACATATGTGATGTGTCCGAATTGTTTAAGAATGCATAATTAACGGATTTGATTATTCAGCAACTGCTCCAGTAGTTAAAGACGATTATTTAGATATTTTCTTCCAGTATTTGACCACTGTCGTTGACCTATGGGTAGCAAGAAAAATAGAAGGAATGTGCTATGACACTTTAATTTCAGACCCCATACTCTTAGGATACTATTATTGTAGAGATTAGAAAACAGTGTTTTCATTATTTACAATAGCAAGAAACGGATCTACTCTTTTCCCTTTTGTGTGTGTGAGTGTGTACATGTAAAATCTGTGGATTTGGTAAATGACAAAGGTTTTTTTTTAAATGACTGTTTTCAGATTTTTAGAAGGAAATTAGAAAAATGCACTCAGAATGACTTCTGAAAAAACCCTCAAATAAAAACAATTTGTGAACAATATAAAATAAAATGAAAAAATCCTCTATTTCTGCAAAAATGCAAAACAGAGAAAGACAGCTAAGCGGCCCCCAGATGCTTCACACCGAACCCCCTCCCTGCCCCGCCCCCTCCCCGATCCCACACGTGCACCCAGGCGGTCTCCATAATTTCACATTTGCTTCTCAGGGAGGCAGACATAGTAACATGTGATGTTTTATAAGCAGTACTTTTCCTGCAAATCAGTGTGATTAAAAGAAATCCAATCAAATAGCATTATATATTTGTTATGAAAAAAGATGGACCCTGCACACTTTATCTGGCTCCTGTAGAGGCCTTATAATAATGTGCTAATTTATGCTGATGGTCTTACCTTATGACACTTCTGTGCGGCCCAGATATGTGACTATGTTACAGCTTTTTAATCTCCGCCATGTGTGGGGCTGAATATGCTTGTCGGTCCAGGGTACCCCTCACCAGCCCGTGTCAAGGGCTGGAAAAGAACAGGAAAATGCATCTCAGAACCGTTTTCTTGAAGCATGCCTTAGTCATGGGGGAAATTATAAAGTGGACATAGTTTTAAAAAGACTGCCACATCTGAATATTCACTGAGAGACGTAAATACTCCAAATACTGTCAGCTTTTAATGAGGAGAGATGGGTCATTGGTGGTATTAAGAAAGCCTTTATTAGTAGTAACCTTTTGATTTAAAAATTAAAAAAAAAGTCAATGAGAAAGTACCATAAGAATGAGAAATAGATGTCCTCGGCAGTTTTAAACAGTAAAGCATTTTATTACAACCCCTTTTCTGTTCTGTGCACTTTGAGGGTTATGTGTCTAAAAATCCCCACGGTAGGAAACTACTATACGTGGTTGAGAATTTCAGGCCTTTACAGTAGAAAAGGGGTAAGGATGACCGAGACCTAAACCATATGGGAGAATTAAAATATTTTTAAAAAATTGGTTAAAATAGAAATTTCAAAGAAGGAAAATAAAAATATTTATGACTTAAATATAATTAATTCACTTATTATCCTTCTTCCCAGAAACTCCTGATCAATTATTTTTATCCTTTCTGTAGAAAGTACTTTTCGTAAGAGGGATTTTTTCACTTCTTACATTTAGGCCTTGATCTGCAAGTGTAATGGTCTTTATCTTTGCCTTGAAATTTTTTCCCATTTTTGGGTCTCCCTTTGATCTGAAAAACACCGATCAATTCAAATGTCTGGAAAACCTGGGGTAATTTTTAAATTAGCATGCTTGGCATAACTGAATATGTATTTCTCAAACCTCTCTGAGCCTCTGATTCCTAATCTCTAAAATGGGTTCAGGGGTTGTTAAGAAAATTAATAAATGGTTGATAAGGATGGGTATTATTAAGTATTAATAAAGAAAATTCACTGTTACATGGAAATGTTTTGAATCTAGATCTCTGAAACAAACTGGAACTTCAGTTTAAAAATGTGTTTAATTCATTTTAACCCACTTAGTTTTGTGTTTCTGGTACACCTTTCTGATGCTGAGTGTTAATTAGGAATTGAGGCAAAATAGGATATTGAGGTAACATGATAGATGGCTTCTTCGGGAAAGCAGCAAGGCAGAATGGAGTGATTTCGTAGAAGGAAAAGGGATTAGCCATTGGAAGATTTGAAGTCTTGCTTTAAAGATGACAGTATTAGAGGATTTACCTTTTTTTTTCCAGCGAATTTATTTTTTTATTTTATTTTTCTTCTCACTATGAAATAACCCATTTGTTCTGAGAAGTACGGGAGATGGGTCATGTTTTTCTCACATACTTTGGGAGAGGTGAGGTACGGTACTCTATTAAGACATGTCAGGTGTGAATCCTTTTGAACACTTGTAACTCTGCTCCTCCCCCCCCCCACACCCCCAATCAAGCTCTTCATTAACACAACCCTGTGTCTGAGATTATCCTTATGTCCACCTGTGGCACTTACTAGACTGTTGGAATCACTTGTTCACAGCTCTCTCTCACTCTGTCTTGTTAGACTGGACATGGGTACACCTTTTCTATTCATAGGACCTACTAGCATATTTGGCCTATACTAAGCACTCTGTGTTTGCTGAATGAATTCGTGCCAATATTTGTTTCATGGATGAGAAACAAGTAAAATGTACTGAACGATTATGTACAGAGTTGGTTTCTCATTTGCACTGCCCTTTTTACCTTTAGGTATAAATCACTGATGACTTCTTACCACCTGAAAGAATTAAATGTAGCATTTTTCTAGTTCAAGTAGCTCTTTTATAAGTTTTGGGGACTCTTTAATGAGCCTGACCACAGTTAATGGCTTTATTTGTGCTTTACAAATGTTGTGATTCATGGGCACTGTACGTATACATTTCTTGCTTAAAGTGCCTAAATAAAATGGGCACATTGTTCTTTGTTAGTTTCTTCAATTGGTTCTTTTCATTTTCCTGTTCTTACTGGTGATACCTTAAGGCATCTGGCCAGTGTGGAGTATTTCTTCCTGACTCATCATTCCTTCCGCCACCTGCCAAAGAAATGCTTTTTTCACTTTGGTCAAGAACATTTGGAGTTAGATTTCATTATGGGTATAGGCCATGGGCCATCTGATAAGTCTCAGCCTGTCATACCAATTAGCACTGACTGCCAGCCACTCGAACGCTTAATTCTGGTGCTGTGCTGTTGTAAACCTGAAGGTATTATGGAGGATGGAGAAATTCTTATCTGCGAATGGAACTCCCAAATCTGAAGGTTCTTCCTCCACGCCCAGTACGATTTCCCTTTGTGTGAGGTTCCAGTAGATTGCATTAAGTCGATGTTTATTCAGTCTTTCAGGGCCATTAAGTTTTTTTCCTTAGGTATATTTAAATCACCCCTTTTTGAGATAACTTAGAAAAGAGGAAATTTTGAGGGTTGGGAATTCAAAAGGAAGAAAAATGGCCGATAGGTCATGTGGTAGAGGTTTTAACCTTTCAGCCTGGAAGACAGAGACCTTTGGGTCCTAGTATTGCCATCTTGTGTCTGAGAGCCAGGAGAAGTTGAGATTCAAGTTGAGTCCCTGGGACTTTGTGGGATCCCAGAAATATAGAAATCTATTAAAGTGAGAATGGAATCTATTCGACTTATAAATGTTGTAGCTACAATGGAAGCATCTTAGAATGTATTTTATCTGTTAAAAGTCAAAAGAAAATTCTCTCACATTTGAATGAAACTGTAGACGGGAGATCCTGAAATTTCTCAAAAGTAGAGGCTTGTCAGACAGCCTTAAAATTGCAGTATTTGGGGCGCCTGGGTGGCTCAGTCGGTTGAGCGTCCTCAGGTCATGATCTCACAGTCAGTGGGTTCGAGCCCCTCATTGGTCTCTGTGCAGACAGCTCAGAGCCTGGAGCCTGCTTCCGATTCTGTGTCTCCCTCTCTCTCTGGCCCTCCCCTGCTCACTCTCTGCCTCTCTTTTTCAAAATAAAATAAAGACTTAAGAAAAATGCAGTATTGATCATTCTGAACTGAGAGTAAATGCCTGGTGGTGTGTCATCTTTACTATACTTTACTATAGTGAATTAAAAACGTCTTTGATTGGGGCTCCCACAGATGCTTTCTCTACGTTGATGTCCCAATCCTGCCCTTCCCTTAGATTTTAGAGTTCCCTCCAAGTAGATCTTCTGCTGCGGGAAGTTTTAAAAAATTAGCCCCCTGATTGGGAAGGAATTGCTTTCCACCTGTATTTCTGTAAGGGGGAACCTACATAAGTCTCTAGGAAGAGGGTTGGGTTGATCTCAGAGGATACGTACTTTAGGGGGGAGAAGGAACAAGAAAGAAATTGGTGTCACAGTAGTGTCTGCAGAGTTCGCCTCCGGGGGGTTCATCAGCTCGCCTAGTGGTCTTAGCCAGGCCTTGTAATCTTTCTGAGCCTTGATGGACTTCAGTTATATAAAAAGAGCGAGTTCAACTCTAGTCTTAGGTGGCTCTTCAGAGATTCATTTTTTTCAGTAGATCTTCATGTGCCTGTGGTGCTGTGTCCTCGTCAGTGAAAAAGACAGACGTGGTCTCCTCCTCGTGAGAAGACGCCTCCTCCGCCTGTCTTTGTGGGCCTGGCCTTCTCCCTCTTCTGCCCTTATCTGGTACTTGGGGGGATAACAAGGCCATGAAGCAATGGGAAATGATTAATTACAAATTTGGGGCCCTGTCTGCTTTTATGTACAAAGTGAATCAGCATTTTTTGGAGGAAAAACACACTTGCACAGAACCTGGCTGATGTATGTTAAAAGTGTTATTAGAATGAAGAAGTATCTGTTAGTGGAAATAATTAGGTGACGTGGGAGAGAGAGAAAGGGGCGTCTGGACTGGAGAACGGCCCACTTTCATGGCACCAGGCACAAACGCAGAACACTTACCCCGGGTGCTGAAAAATAATTAGAAAGTATTTGAGCTTTTTTGGGGGGGAGGGCGGGAGTACTAGTTACTCATGCTGTTGTATGTGTTGAAGGTCAGATGTAATTTTTTAAATTATTATTTTCTTAATCTGGGGAAAAAACCTGTTTGTTATGTCAGCCTTTAGTCTGGAGAATTGAGATTTATTGTCTCACCAAAGTGGGAAATAATTTGAATGAGTTAATAAAAATGAAAGGGATAACATTTTACTTCATTGAGAAATACGGGGAGGCATCCAAAATGAAGAAAAGCCCATGTTGGGGACCCTCCAGTCCGCGTAGGTTGGTCCAAGAGCGTTCAGTGCTGTTGGAGGTGGCCAGGTTAGCAGCGGATAATTTAAAACTTGACTTTTCCCAAGATACTGATGAAAGCAAGTAAATTTGTTAGTTATTAGGTGGCGAGAGTAAGTTCAGTTTTCTCTAGACTTGGCGACAATTAGGGGTTGGTTCTGGCATATCTAATGCTTAAGTTTCAAGGCTACCTCTATTTGAGAGCTGTTTTGGGGAGATAACCTTGTAACACATCCATTTTAATGAGTATATTACTTTGACCACTTGCTGACGTAGACCTGGAGTGACGGCTGGCCTGGAGTGAAGGCCCGCGTTCAGTATCACTACGGCACGTCTGCGTCCAGACAGCAATCTTTCATCCTGACATGCACGTAGTCAAAGTAAATTAATGTTTAAAACCCGAACACTTTAAGTTCAGCCAGTGTGTGCATTCCATAATAATCCTTCAGAAGCAGTTTACACAGAAATGCTGAGGGCTTTCTTATACTTTATTTATCATGTGTACGGGTCCACGTTGCCGTCTTTGTAACAAGATTTATCCAGTGCTGTTTTCGTGACTCCTTCGTCTTGGGGTGGCTAAGGAAATTAATGATCTTAGGATTTTAGTCTTTGCATGTTTTAAATAAAATGACACTCTTTTTATATATTCATGCCTGGTAAGACCGTAGCCTGATTTCAGTTACATTATTTTTAGATAATTTTTATTAAGCTAATTCCTTAATTTATTTCTGCTCAAGAAATCACAGGTTTGTGAAAGCATAGTACTCATTTTTAATAAGCTAGGCCTGGAAATAGTGTGCACTTGTGACTATCTCCGTAACGAGGGTAGTGCTGGAGGATTTTTCTTACACACCACTTTCTAACTTGCTCTTATTGGTGGAAAAAACATTCATGGCAGATGTAGTAATAGGGAAATTATATTAACATTTAAGTATTAAATTAGCTTTTAGCCAGAGACGCCTACTAACATGATGACATTTAGTGAGTTCAGGACTTTAAGGACCACGTGGCACAACACTCATTGTCACCTCTTTCCTGTTTGCCTCTTTAAAAAAGCACGTTAGGTCCACTTTTCCAGATTCAAAATTTCCACTGTGGATTTCAGCGCCGTCACTGTTTCACTCTGCTCGTCAGTGTTGGTTATTCATGTATCGGGAGTGTGTGTACGTGGCCCTCATGAGAACGCCACGCGCTCCTCACTGGGTACAGCAGGCTGGTTTTCCTAACGCTCCACGCTTTAGTTCCAAAGACAGAGTACCGATTAACGAGCGTATTTCAACTGGGAAGTCTTCCATTCTCCAAAAAGATGGCAGATGAAGGTGCCGTCTTTAATATGTGTTTAAAGAAACTACGCTGCATTTAAATTATGTCATCAGCATGATGCTTTATAGTTTGTCCTAGAGTTATCGTCAGGGGCATATTTTCGCTGTAGAAAACCACAATTCGAGAGGCGCCTAGGTGGCTCAGTCGGTTAAGCGTCCGGCTTTGGCTCAGGTCATGTTCGCACGTTCGTGTGTTCGAGCCCTGCGTCAGGCTCTGTGCTGACAGCTCGGAGCCTGGAGCCTGCTTCAGATTCTGTGTCTCCCTCTCTCTCTGCCCCTCCCCGCTCATGCTCTGCCTCTCTCTGTCTCAAAAATAAATAAAAAAACACTAAAAAAAAAAAAAAGAAAATCACAATTCGATTCCTTCTATGATAGAATTTATTTTCTGTTTGGCAATAAATATAATATTCGGTGTAGGATATAGACCATCAGATGTTTAATACATTTACAGTTTCCTGAATCTTGGCTACCCCTAACAGAAGAGTCTGTGCTTCCCCTCTGGTACAGTGGGTTGAGATTGGACTTGGAAATATTGCACGGAGAACTCCTGTGTCCACTGAATGGGGTGGGCCCTACAGAGGTGAACTCTTTGACCCACCGCTCTGTCAGGAGTAATGGATTTACACTGATTTGAGCACTGGGTTCTGTTTTCAGTTCTCACGTGATGACTGGCTGGCAAAATTAAACATCTGCTTTGTGGCTGAGGAAGGCAGTGTAACTCGCTGGCTCATGCTTGAAAATTTACAATGCAGACTTGCTCAGTGCTGTGTTACCACCGCCTGCTTTAACTAGCCGCGGGCAAATCGTCTACATCATCGGAACATACACATTTTTGTTCTGCATGGGGACCTTTTGTCCTCATGTAAGTTTTCCCAGAAGCTTATATTAGCGTGGATTAATTAGAGAATCAGCATTTTAACACCACCTCTCCCCTAGGTCGGAGACTTCGTGAGTGATTTCTACAAAAACATAAAACAGATTACATGATTGGGCCTTTTATTTGTGACCTGATTTTAATTTGCTTACTTTTATACGTCTTCCACAAAACCCAGCCATATTGTCCCTCTAGAAAGATCAAGGCGTTTAGCTCGAGTGTGTGCACATGTAGGTTTTTATGGAGACGTCTGTACATCTGTACAAACACACCATAAAGTAAGAGTATTTTGCTGAGGTAGTAAGACCTCTTGGGAAGTGACAGGTACCGTGGAGTCCTTGGAGGTCTTGGGCTATTTTGACGGAAGCTGTCCCTGTATCTCCATTGGTAGAAATGCGACGGGGGCAGACATTTTCTTCGGTGAGAAGTCATGCACAGCAGACTGTGATCTCCACTGCTTGCGGCTTTAGGGACTTAGTTCAGAGGGCTGGTTACTGAGAGCAAAATATGTGCATGATTACATATAATCAAGGTTAATTTTTATCAAGGGTCACCATGTTTTCGCTATGGTCTGACAATCATGACCTACATTAAAAGAGCCCTGTGGGTCTGTCTGGTATATCTTTGCTTGATGTCTGGGTGGTTTATTTCAGAGGCTTGTCAGTTTCATTACATATTATCATTTGGGACTCCTGCTGGGTCTCCAGGTACACCGTACAGACGGTGCCCTTAGCAATTAGGTGGTCATGGGGGAGCTTCTGTTTTATGGAGTGTAAGCATTCTTTAATCTTGAAGGATGAGTAACTTGGGGGACTTTTTCCATTTGGTTTTGGGTTATATTCAGTTGGTAGAGGATTTTTAAAATAGAGTCCATTTTAGCCCTACAACAGATTCCAGATTTGGATCAGTTAGTCCATTAGTTCGTTTTTCTTGGGGAAGTATTTTCGAGTTTTTAATTCACATGCATTTTCCTTGCTTAAGAAAAATCCAGATGAGCGGTTTATTTCACAACATAGCAACTAAATAAGATTTATAAGACAGAAATTTGCAAAATTTCCCCCTTTTGCTGGTACAAAGGGAATGGTGGGTAGTGTTTGAAAGCCATGTGACTCAGGACATTTTGGTGACTCAAAGACCAAACTTAATGCCTGCTAAAATTGGCTATTTGATTTTATAGTTTGAAATTATATTTAATTTTGGCCACATCTGTCTTGGTAGTTTAAAGGATAAACAGTTCAAACAGTAAGAAAAAAGCAGTTCATGTTTTGTCAGTTTTCAACTTTAGATATCAGTAAATCATTGCTGTAGCCTTCTTTATCTTTTGTTTGCACAAAAAACCTGTTAGAATTATGTCTGGGGGGACCATCTGCTGTGGTTCCCAGTCTTGTCAGTGTGATAAGGGATAAGCTGTATAAACAGGGGCACCGGGGGAAAAAAGAGAGAGATTGAGAGAGAGAAAAGCAGGCTGCGCTTAGGGAGGAAAAGTGTGATGTGGATTTAATTTTACAGTGTAACCTCAGAAAGTCATAGGATTTTGCTCATAGTCTATCAGGATTGACACTTCCATGTATTTATTTAGAAACCACAGATCCATGCTATTTAAATGGTTTATCTTCACGTTAATATTATACCTTTTTTTTTTGATTATAGGGTTTCTGTTTTGGAGGTTGAGCTTTTAAAAGTTCTTGGAAAATATATCAGCATAGCACTTGACATGGCAGTATTTTCCAGATTGTCTCTTTAGTTTTTGAATTCTTCTTTCTAGCCATTAATTTTTTTCTCAGTTGAATCCTCAGAAATCATCCTTTCCTTTCTCATTTGCAGTGAGGTCATGGTGCTTCATAAGGAACAAGCCAGTCATTTCCATGGCAACGCACTCTATCAAAACATCACAAATCTGTCTTGTCCTTCCCTTTCAACTCTCAAGAGCGAGAAGTGTGTAAGCAGCACTGTTGTTCATATAGCATATTCGGTGATGGCAGGATTGCAGAAAGGACAAGAGAGTCAATTAAAACAAGTTAATTTCAAAAGTACCTTGAATTCACTTAGCTACATATATGTGTGTATGTATGTGTATATATAGAATTTGTTTTATATTAAAATATATTTTATATTAAGCAGTTTCTTAAAGATGGAAAATAAAGATAATAAAAAAAAATTGATTTGAAGAGTGTTCCTTGAGTATCGGTGAAAGAATAGTAAGTACCTGAGCTCTGTGGTACATATGAACATATTACACACTTACTTCAGTCGTGAGAAGTCTGCCTTTGCATCAAGGCCCAGCACACTCCCATCGGTCATTCTGGCTATGGCAGTGTTATTTCACCACAGTAGTGGCACCTTGAACTTTCTTTTTTCTTTCTTTCTTTTTTTTTTTTAAAGATTTAAAAAATTTTTTTAATGTTTTTTATTTATTTTTGAGAGACAGAGAGACAGTGCAAGCAGGGGAGGATCAGAGAGAGAGAGGGAGACACAGAATCTAAAACAGGCTCCAGGCTCCGAGCTAGCCGTCAGCACAGAGCCCGACGCGGGGCTCGAACCCACAAACAGTGAGATCATGACCTGAGCCGAAGTTGGACGCTCAACCGACTGAGCCACCCAGGCTCCCCAGCACCTTGAACTTTACATGAGTTCCAGAATTTTGTTGTTGTTGTTGTTTTTTCCTATCAGGAGGTGCTAGTGAAATGATGGGATTGCAGTCAATGCTTGAACTTCACGGATTTGAACTGGGCAGGTCCACCTATACTCAGATTTTTGTTCTTGCTTACATTTATTTATTTTTGGGAAAGACAGAGTGTGAGTGGGGGAGGGCAACTGTCAGCACAGAGCCTGACGTGGGGCTTGAACTCATGAACCACAAGATCGTGACTGAGCTGAAGTTAGAACTTAACCAACTGAGCCACCCAGGTGCCCCTACTCAGATGTTTTTCGATAATTATAGTACAGCACAGTGATTATATTTTCTTTTCTTTCTGATTTTCTTAATAACCCTTTCTTTCCTTTAGCTTACTTTATAGTAAGAATACAGTAAATCAGCAAATATGTGTTCGTTAACTGTATGTTGTTGACAAGGCTCCTAAAGTAGGCTGTAGTAGTTCAGTTTTTGGGGAGTCAAGAGTTAGATGTGGATTTTCAGCTGTGCGAGGGTGATCACTGTGAAGGGGGATCCGTGCCCTCTCTCTCTCTCTGCTGTTCAAGGTCAGATTGAACTTGTTTATGGGAGAACAATTGATACATCATAATCCCTGAAAATTTCATCCTCTTTAAGATCAAGTGTTATGGAGTATAATAAAATTAGTTTTTAATAATTAAAAAAAGTTTCAAAATATATTTTCTTCCCTCATATGCATTTTGCAAACTCCTTGCACTTCTAAACTTTGACATGGGATGCTGGTACACGTTGCAAGGCTCAGGGCTTGCCGCATGCCCGTGCTCCCTGCTGTGTGCTTGTGCTCCTTGCCGTGTGTCTGTGCTCCCTGCTGCATGCCCGTGCTCCCTGCCGTGTGCTTGTGCTCCCTGCCGTGTGTCTGTGCTCTCTGCTGCTTTTCAGTGCTCCCTGCCATGTGTCAGTGCTTCCTGCCGCAGGCCCGTGGTCCCTGCCACGTGCCTGTGCTCCCTGCTGCATGGTGTGCTCCCTGCCGCATGCCCGTGCTCCCTGCCGAGTGCTCTGCTCCCTGCTGTGGTCCTTGCAGTGCGTCTGTGTGGCCTTGTCGAGCCGCTCCGTCTGCAGAGAGAATGGGCTCATCTGACTCGCTCCTCCCATTTGGCTGTCGGATGTCTGGAGGCAGGCACTTCTTGTCCCTGTCTGCATGGAGCACAGGTTCAGTAGACGTTTGTTGAGAGAATAGTGATCACAACGCATGGAGTTAGTTGTTGGTGATAAACTCTTTTCTTCTGTGGCAAAGCCTTGCTCTAATATTTTCCTGTGGGTGTGAAAAATGAGGTTGGACTGTGTTCTGCATAATCATTTTGTATCTCTTTCTATTTCGCAGTACAGTTTGGTATCTTGGGCCCACCCCCTTGTGCCTGCCCAGGCCTCGTCCTGGCCATCACAAGAGAACTCTAGGGCCCGTCTCTTCCCATTTAGCATCACTTCTGAGGGCCTAACCTGGCGGTTCTGAGCTGTCTGTTGTTGGAGGAGGGGCTGGCGGCCAAGGCACTGTGTGATGGACCGCATTATGTTAGTATGAGCTACTTGACAGAGAAAGGGGATTAAAAGAGTCTGATAAGGAACGGCTGTACGCCCCCTCCCCAGATTCAGAAATGAGCCGTTACGGATGCGGTGAAGCTCCCGTCTGCATGGAGCGGAGAACGGTGGGAGACCTTTTCATGCTCCCTTTCGGCCTCTTACTCCAGGAAAGCTTCAGCCATCGGAGGAGCCCTTCCTCTCCTCTGCTTTCACAGCACCACCCCAGGCCCGGTGGGTACTTGAACCTGCTAGAGTGTGACAGCCATCGGCGATGTCTGCCCCCTCCCCCAGGCTGGGCTCCAGCTCTGTGCTCCCAGCACTGTGCCCGGTGGCTGGGAGGGACTAGGTGCTGTGCCTGTGGCGTGACGAGCGAGTGGACGAATGGGTAGAGTCCTTTCCTGACAATCACCGTTTCAGCGTTAGGGTTCTGTTGAGCAGAACGATTTCCTTGTCTGGCCCGTAGTTATAGGGCCTTGCTGCGCTCATTTGAACAAATTGAATTAAACATAAAATCCTGTACAACAGACGCGTTTACACGTCCCTGCTCACACAGCTGCTGGTCTCTTTAATAAAAACATTGCTGTTTTGATTGAGCATTCATAGTCTTTCTTTTTGTTAACACCGTTAGCGTCGTGGCGTACATGGAGGCTGAGGCTTCGGGACCAGCGGAGAACAGGCCCGCGGTGAGAACTGCGGCTGTGGGAGACTGAGATGGATGTTAGAAGTGGGGAGAGGGAACAGGTTTCATTCTGAGGTGTAGTTTTAGTAACAGGAATGAATGCATATGCTTCTCCTCCCTGGACCCTAACTCGTGAGTCTCTGACTCCGTATTTCTCAGGCACTTACTCTAATCTTCCCTCTCCTGAACCACCCATGTAGAACATTCCTACTTGAAATTACCTGAGACTATATACAGATGTATTTGGTTTTTAAATTTTTAAAAAATTTGGACATGATTTATATCCCGTAAAATACACAGATCCTAGTCCTAAGTGTTCAGTTCAATGATATTTTCCCCCATTATATGCATCCATGAACCTCTCCCTTCCCCCCTGCAAAAAAGATGGAGACTATTCCCATCAGCCCCAGAAAACTGTTGTGCCGCTTTCTGGTCACTCCTCCCGTGGTTCTTCCTCTGCCAGCGCTGCATTCCAGTTCTGTCCCCTCTTTCTTCTAGAAGTCCTTAGTCGACACCGGATGGTGTGTATACTCTTCTGTCTCCGGCTTCTTTCACGCGAGATGTTTTTGAGATTGATCTGTGCTGTTGCATGTCTAAGTTTCATTCTTTGTAACAACAGAAGTGTATCTATCAGCAACCAAATACAAACATGTTTTTACCTTGAAGGTGAGAAATTGAGTGCCTTTTCAGGAGTTCTGTTAATCGAATTCACGACAACAGGTCGCATGTATGGCACGGCAGCCCTGTGCCAAGGGTTCGAGCTGCATTACCTTAGTCTCGTTCTGCAGTGATCTGTGTACTGAGTTCTTGGCGGCAGACATATTCGGTGAAAGTCTTGAGACCTGATGAAGGACTTGACGTTTGCCAAACGAACCTGCCTAGCGTTGTGAAATTCTGATTGTTTTCCTCAGGACTGCCACCGTTTATAGCGGGGATGGATGAGCTAAAGGTGGGGCGGCTTTGGGAAGAGACTCTGGGCAGGAAAAGTGCTGTGGTCCTTTGGTTCAGATTCCCCTTCCATTGGCTGCGAAGAAACGGCCTTTGTACCTGGGACTAGTTGTGTTGATGTTTTCAGAGATGCTTATGACTGCAGTGCCCTTCTTTGTGTTGAGAATTCTGTCAGTCCAGCTGTGAATTTTTAGGTGTAGATTTGATTTGCTTGCTTACATAATACCTACTGTGTGCCAGAGACTCTCCGAAGAACTGCTTCACGTGTGCTAACTCTCAGAACTCTGCAAAGCACAGACTTTTTTTCTTTGGAATCCCTGTTCTGCAGAGGAGGCCTGGTGGGGCCAGGCCACAGTCCCGGAGGCGGGAAGAGTGGAGCTGGTGGGCTGGTCACCCAGGCAGGCCGGCACCTGGTGTGCCACACCTGACAACGCCCCCCCCCCCGCTCGTACCTGCCCACCTTCCTTACTTCTTCTTTTTCTTTTTTACAAATTTTTTTTAATGTTTTATTTATTTTTGATACAGAGAGAGACAGAGCATGAGAGGGGGAGGGGCAGAGAGAGAAGGAGACACAGAACCGGAAGCAGGCTCCAGGCTCTGAGCTAGCTGTCAGCACAGAGCCTGACGCGGGGCTTGAACCCATGAACGTGAGATCTGACCTGAGCCGAAGTTGGAGGCTTAGCCGACTGAGCCACCCAGGCGCC
>NC_043706.1:8761164-8764442 GCF_006229205.1 Suricata suricatta | reverse complement strand
CCCCCCCCCACCTTCCTTACTTCTTGATCCTGGTGATGATGCGGGGGAGGGCTCAGGGCTGGTAAGGATTGACGGTGTCCAAACAGATGTAGTGACTGGAGCTTACCTTTATGAAGCAAGTCTTGAAATTGCATAGTTTTGTGTGTGTGCGCACATGCACGCGTGCTCTGGGGAGGATATTTAGGCAGGAACTATTCATGTTTGGAATCTGTGCAGTAATAGAGTGAGCCCTTTAAGTCTCAGGAAAACTAATCATGCAGCTAACATTGTGCTTACTCGAGGCCGGTGCGTTCGGCCAGTGGATGCCTCTCCTGAGCTGTCTGTAGCCCCTGGGCGTGGGGAACTCACCAGAACTACTGCCAGGAATGTAGTGTGTGCCGCCTTCGTCATTGGCCGTTGGAAGTATTATATCACCACGTGGGGGGTCCTTGTGCTCAGACGGGGCACACCTGCTCTAGGTCCTTCACATTTGTGAACTTGGCATTTGGGGTTTCAGTTATTTTTGAGCATCCAGAAAGTCCGTGACATTTAGCAGTTTGTTACTACTATCAGTTTTCATACAGTGGTGGGGTTGTGAGAATGAGTAAAAATAACATCTGTAGAAATGAGTGGTCCGAAGGTCAGGGCCTAAATCCTAGTCCCTCGGTTAGTGAGTGAACCTCGCAGAGGTTCCCACGGGCCCGTTTCACTCGGGATGCTCCGGAATTTGGGAAGGTCTCTGAACATGGCCGCTGCCCCGTCCGAGGCACTGTTGTTGCCGTCCGTGTCCACGCAGGCCTGCAAGGCTTCCCCCTGGGCTTGGGCCTTCCCGTTACTTACTTTGCTCCTTTGTCCTTTATGGGGAGGTTACTGTGGACTTCTGTTTGGTCTTGAAAAATGAAGTTCCTTTGTGTTACGGACTCCCCTCCCCAGGCTGTAACAAAGGCTGTTCATGGCAGTCACCTTTCTTCGCTGTAGGTTAAGCATCCTGGGCAGGATTCTTTTATTGCTGTGTCTTAACCCTTGTGTCTCTCCCCTTGACTCAGGATTAGGTCAGCTTCAGTGACACTTTTCTACCTTTTATTTTATTAAAAAATTTTTTAATGTTTATTTTTGAGAGAGAGAGAGAGAGAGAGAGAGAGAGAGAGCGAGTGAGTGTGCACAAGCAGGGGGGAGGGGCATAGAGAGAGGGAAACACAGAATCCGAAGCAGGCTCCAGGCTGTGAGCTGTCAGTGCAGAGCCCAACATGGGGCTCAAACCCACAAACTGTGAGATCATGACCAGAGCCAAAGTCAGACGCTTAACTGACTGAGCCATCTAGGCACTCCTTTTTTTTTAATTTTTAATTTTTTTTAATGTTTATTCATTTTTGAGAGAGAGAGCAAGCGAGCACATGAGCAGTGGAGGTGCAGAGAGAAGGGGAGACACAGACTGTGAAGCAGGCTCCAGGCTCCGAGCTGTCAGTACAGAGCCCAACATGGGGCTTGAACTCCCAGACTATGAGATCATGACCTGAGCTGAAGCCGGATGCTCAGCCAACTGAGCCACCCAGGTGCCCTGCCCCTACTTTTTTTTTTCTTTAATTTTTAATCTTAAAATACATTAAAATGTCCAGGAGGGGCTGAGATGTTTTTGCAGTTCAGCCTCCAGGGCCTTAGGCAGCCCTTGATGCATTAGATCGATCACTTTGCCTCCCACTGACTTGGGGCAGTGGCTCTTGTGGAAAAAATTTTGGATGGAGTTATTGCCATACACATTTAGTGTTTTCTAAGTTTCTTTTTGAGATGGAGAGAGTTTGGGTGTGTGTGTGAGCAGGGGAGGGGCAGCCAGAAAGAGAGGAAGAGAAATTCCCAAGCAGGCTCATCCTGTCAGCCGCGGGGTAGCCTGCCGTGGGAACATGATCTGAGCGGAAATCAGGAATCTGATGCTTCACCACACAGGTGCCCCCAACACTTGTTTTTTAAGTCAGACTTCCATTTTTACTGTGCTTTACTGTAATTGGAAAAAAGTGAGTTATTGCATATTTGTATTTTAGCAAAGATAATGTATTTATCTCTCATTGGTGAAGGTTGCTTTAAACACTTAATTCTTTGGTAAAGGAGTGTTATTCCCCTATACCAGTTCATAAGATACGTTGCCTGTGTTTGGTGTAGTAGGAAGCCTTATAATTCTTTGGATTTCCTAAGGAGCCGTTTTCTTTCTTCCTTCCTTCCTTCCGTCCTTTCTTTTAAGTTTACTTATTTTGAGAGAAAGCACACACATACACAGTGGGGGGTGGTGCAGAGAGAGAGACAGAGACAGAGAATCCCAAGCAGGCTCTGCACTGTCGGTGCAGAGCTGGGTGGGGCATGAGGCTTGATCTCACAAACTGTGAAATCGTGACCTGAGCTGAAGTCAAGAGTTGGACGCTTAACTGACAGAGCCACTCAGGCGCCCCTGTTCTTTATTCTGGTAAAGTATTTATCCTTTTAAGACTCTTGAAGGGTGTTAGGCTAATGGTTTGGGCAAACCAAATATATTTGCTGCTGTTAGAGGTTAGGTAAATATTTGAAACAAAATTTTATATGCTATAGAAATTCTCAATTTATTGTAACTCTCGTTAACCTTTTTTTTTTTTTAAATGCTGTTCCTCGTGAAATGTAGGTATTGCAGAGATCCGCGTAGTATGACAGAGTCATTAATGATGAACGCTTTAGCGGCCTTCAGAATTGAGCGGCAGGAGATTTACAGCCAATACAGAGTGGCTGTGGTAATCCTTAAAGTATGATCTCCAGTTTCGGTGTTACTTTACATATCTATGATTTATAATGAACACTGGGAAATTGCAGGTTTTGCCTTTTGCAATAACATACAAGTCAGTAAATAATGTTAGAACCTCTAACACCCTGGTTTTTGGCTTAGCAATTCATGGTAATATCTAAAACGTACTTAACTTTTACTGTGTGCTGGGCATTGCTCTGAGCACTTGCATGTATTAACTTCATGCTAAGGATTAAGCATGGTTTTCAAAAAGGAATTCTAAATCCTTTTGGAAAAACACAGCAGGGCTGTCTTGTAGACCCTCGGTTTAGAAAGCCCAGTCCCCACCTCCATCCATCGTTAAAAACAGATTAAGTTATATTTTTAAAAATCAAAAGCAAATTCACAATCACTTTCTTAAAAAAATTTTTTTAATGTCTTATTTATTTTTGATGCAGAGGGAGACAGAGCATGAGAGGGGGAGGGGCAGAGAGAGAAGGAGACACAGAACCGGAAGCAGGCTCCAGGCTCTGAGCTAGCTGTCAGCACAGAGCCTGAC
>NC_043706.1:8704027-8761064 GCF_006229205.1 Suricata suricatta | reverse complement strand
CTGTCAGCACAGAGCCTGACTCGGGGCTCGAACCCACGAACTGTGAGGTCATGACCTGAGCCGAAGCCGGACGCTTAACCGACTGAGCCACCCAGGCACCCCTACAATACTCTGTTTCTTTCACCAGACGTTTTACAGAGACCTTTTCTTATATGTGAAGTAAATTTTAACATGTTGCTTAACTATTGAACATATCTGGGATACGGTGCTATGGGCTGAAGGAAAGTTTTTTAAAAATGAAAAGCTTTGGTCCTTGTTTTCATTTTTTTAATTACCACACGGGTCAAAACATGGATGATTCCACTAAAAGATGATACTGTTTTCCCAGTGGGAAGGTTAACATGTTTGACTAACTGCAGTACGTAAACTTGGGAATGAAGATGAAATTGTCAAATGAAATTGACATCCTTATATTTATTTAAGTTATATAACTTATGTATATTTATATATTTATGTATATTTATATAACTTAACTAGTTACATTTAGTTCAGTTATATATGCATAGTTTGCATTATATGAAAGCATTTTAAAGTTGTTACTTCTCTGACTTTTCCTCTCTAGAATCACTTTTTTGACCTGTTGGACACAGTTTTCTAGACTTTACTTCCATTTGACGTGTTTGGAGTTCAGCATATTTTGAATCTATCTGTGATGTGGTCTCTGGAAATTTTCTCCCAGGCACCTGTTCTCGTAATTAAAGAGCAGTTGGTTTTGTCTTTACTCCTGTGGAAGCATATATGTTGATCTCTGCAGTGTGACCACTCAGTATAATGCTTTTAAAAAATTAATCTTTGAAAGGCTTGTTACAGTGAAATCTAATACTTGCCAGTGTGAAGTTATAACCCTAGGAGTTAAATCAGGATTAAATCTCACTGCAGCTGTTTTTACTGATTGCCATGACTTCTCTAGGCTTCCTGAGATTCTGTTGTTCAGGGTACTATTCTCTCCAAGTGATAGTCTGGGAAATAAGGGAATGGAGGGAGTAAGTGCTCCTGGTAATAAGGAACATTTTGCATAGACTTGGTTAGAAGTATGAAACAGTTCCATCTTTTCTGAGGGATAATTGTTTTGGGGAAAAATAAACTCTGCCTTAAATTTGGGCATTTGCTTAGTAGCCAACTAATTTTAGCCTATTTTTTTTTTCTTGGTATACTATGACCATTGCATACTGCTTTTCCTGGCTATGAATTTAGCTCTTTTTACCTGTTTCTTCACTTTTTCATTTCTTTGTATCATATTTTCTCGTTAGATTTTTCCTTACCTTAGTCAAATGAAGAATTATTTATCACTATTGAAGTCTTCAGTGTCATAAGTGTCTGTAACTCTTACTTCGGGGTGAGAGCAACGTTCTAATGGCTAAGTTTGCCACAGTGACCTCCAGAGATTGATGTCTTCCTGGAATGAATGTTTCAGTGATTCTTGCTGGCAGATTAAATTTTAATATTTGATATCAGACCTGTGTACTGTTGAAAGATAAAATACCCTCTTAAAAATATTTGCATGATAATCTAAAGAACAAAAACATTTAGTAGGAGCGGTGGTAGAAATGTTTCCAGGATCAACACTTGAATCCTATGGAAGAGCAATTTTTTTTTTAATGGCTGGCAGGTGGCAGAGTTGAAAAACAGGTTTTTATAATGGAAATGCTAAGAGTGTTCGCTATAGTGGTGTGAATGGTATTGTTACAATGGATATAATAGACGAGTTGCATTATCTTATCTAATCAGACACTTTTGTTAGAGAAAGCTCTCTTCCCCATGCCTATTGCAGAGATTGGTTCTTTTTGAAACAATTTTAGCTACTCAAAAAATTTTTGAGAGACTAAGGATTTTTTTTTTATCTTGGCCAAATTTAACAGATTTAATAAGCCTAAATGTATTTCATTAAAAATACTACTTTAAGCTGGGGAAATAAGCGTAGGATACAGCCCAGATGTATTCCGGATTAGAGGACATGACTTTGCCCCTTTAATGAATATCAGTAATGTTGGCAATGTTCTGCTGGGTTTTTTTCTTTAAATGTTAGTACTCATATTTCACATTTGATTTGTTTTCAATATCCTTACTCTTAGAAAGGGGCTCAGGAAATTGAATTACATTTTGTATATTTAGTTTCTAATCACATTCTTACTTTAAAAATCCTTACAGTTTCTAAAGGCTTTTGTACATAGGGACCTGTAGTGTCTGCAAGTCTGGGAGGCTGGGAGGAAAATGCCACACAGGAATTGGGTTTGATCACTCTAGGGAAGGCACCCCATCAGTTGCTTTAAGGAAAAGGAAGTCAGTTACATTCGAAGAAAGAGTAGAAGCCAGTTGGTCTGTTCTGAGTAAACAGTGTCTGAGGGGGTCAGTCAAAATCAAAGCGATTACTTGCCATTTGGGGACTTTAATCCGATGGGCAGGAAGCATTTTCCGCACATGTAGGCCGGACACAGACACATCCTTTCCACCCTCTCCAGGAGAAGCTGGGTGAGGAGTGGGGGCGGTGGGCAGTGGTTGGTGGGAACCTGATGCCTTGTCTTCTGGGAGATGTCCAGAACTGACGTGTAAGCCCTGCGCATGTCAGGGCGTAAGCTCAGGCCCCTTGGTAATTAGGCAGTTCTTAGAATATTTTTGCTCAGTGGAACTCTTGAATAATTTAAAGTGTGCCAGCTTGCTAGTGCTGGAAACGGACGACCAGAATGCAGCCCATCTTCCAAAGAGCTGTCGGTCCAGTGCAGCTCACGGCTCTTTAGAACCCCTGGAAGAGTGAGCCTTTACGTGCTCAGTGCCCAGTCTGCCTGCCCGGAGTTGCTTCATGAGCTGCTGTGCGGTCCCTGCACTGCACCTGCTGACTGCGCGTCTGAGGCCAGCTCTGGCACTTGTCCCCTGGTCCCCCTCACTGCTCCAGGACATGGTTCCTGGTTTTCTCCTTTCTCTCTTGGATTATTTTCCCTCTTTATTGTGTGACTCCTGTCATCAATCATGCTGTGATATATCCTATCTTTTTTTTTTTTTTTTTTTAAGTTCACTTATTTTTTGAGAGCTAGAGGGCAGGGGAGATACAGAGAGAGGGAGAGAGAATCCCAAGCAGGCTCCATACTGTCAGCGCAGAGTCTGATGCGGGGCTCCAACTTGTGAGTTGTGATATCATGGCCTGAGCTGAAATCAAGAGTTGGTTGCCACCCAGGTGCTCCATCCTATTTTAAAATAATCTTCCTTGACACCATATTTCTTTCCAACTTTTATGTTTTTTTCTTCCTTTTTGTAGCACAACTCCTTGTAAGCAGTTGTTTCTACCTGCTGCTTCCCATTCTGTCTCCAATTTACTCCAATCGGGCACCTTTACTAAAATTGCTCTTGCCAAGTTCACCAGTGACCTCTGTATGGCCATCTGCAACTGTCACTTCTGAGTCCTTGTCTTACAGTCTTTATCTGTTAACATTTGACATAGCTGATCCCTCTTTCCTTCTTGAAATACATTTTACCGGGCTTTCTGTTTTTGTTTAAAAAATTTTTTTTTAATGTTTTATTTATTTTTGATACAGAGAGAGACAGAGCATGAGAGGGGGAGGGGCAGAGAGAGAGGGAGACACAGAACCAGAAGCAGGCTCCAGGCTCTGAGCTGTCAGCACAGAGCCTGATGCGGGGCTCGAACCCACGAATGTGAGATCTGACCTGAGCCGAAGTTGGAGGCTTAACCCACTGAGCCAGCCAGGTGCCCCTACCCGGCTTTCTGGACACCAGTCCCTTTTGGTGTTTAGTTCTTTTACCAATTCCCTGGCTGCTCGTTCTGTCATCCATGCTGGCTCCTCCAGCAAGGATTAGGGTATCTAAACGTTGGAGTCTTCTAGGCGCTTCTTTGTTTTACTTCTCCACCTGGACTCACTCATTTGGAATTTTGCAGAGCTCCACAGCTTTGAAGTACTCTCTGTATGCACACAGTGCCCAAATAGACATTTTCTAAATCGAATCTCTCCTTTGAACCCTGGACTCGCTGAATTTGAATCTTTAATAGACACGTCTACTCACCATGTCTGCGAGTGCTAATCTCTCCCTCAGATCTGCTCTCCTTAGTCTTCCTGTTTCAGCAGAAGGAATCTGTGTCTTCTGCTGGGGGCAAAAATTTTGGAATCAAGGCTAACTAGTCCTGTTTCCATGTCCCACACTGAATCTATCAGCGAATCCTGCTGGCCCTGCCTTTAAGACATATCAGGAGTCCTGTCTTTTTATCACCTGCATTTAATGGGCACCATATTGGTCTAATCCAGCATCATCTTCTTGCCTAGATTATAATATTGCCTGATTATCTTTCTGCTCCCCATCGCTGTATCTGTTTTCCACTTAGCAGTCAGAGTCTTTGAATACCTAACCAGATGATTTCCCTCTTCTCAGATTTCATTCACCGTGCTGGCCAGCGGAATGTTCTGCACTGATGGCCGTGTTCCGTTTTGTGCTGATGTGGTGGCTGTGGCCCTACGTGTCTTGTTAAGCCCTTGAAATCCAGTTAGTGCAAGGAGGCAACTGAGTTTAAATTTTATTTAATTAATAAAAAAATGTTTTTAATGTTTATTTGTAGTAGAGAGAGAGGGAGAGCGAGCGAGCGAGCGAGCAGGGGAGGGCAGGAGAGACGTAGAGTATCCGAAGCAGGCTCCAGGTTGTGAGTTGTCAGCACGGAGCCTGACGCGGGGCTTGAACTCAAGAGCTGTGAGATCGTGACCTGAGCTGAAGTCGACGCTTAACTGATTGAGCCACCCAGGTGCTCCCAAATTTTATTTAATTTTAATTAATTTAAATATAAACAGCTACAAGAGTGAAAGCGAGTTGTTATCATGACCTGAGAGGTGTCAGGTAAGCGGGGCCCTCGTACTCCTCTGACTTCACCTCCTCCTACCTCGCTTCGCCTCGTTGTCTTGCTGTTCTTTGAACATCCTCGAGCATGTGTGCACACTTGTCTGTTCCCTCTGCCCGGAACGTTCTTCCTCTAGGTGTTCCCTCATCTCAGGTCTGTGCGCACCTGTTACCTTACCGGAGCGTTCTCCCCTGGCCGCCCTGCATAAAATAGCGCCTTCTGTCCCTTTCTGTCTGCAGCCTTCCAAGTGCAGAGCCCCAGCTGAGGTCCCTGGCCTCTCTCTTCCCCACGAAGCGTCAGTTGCAGGAGAACAGGAGCCTCGCAGGCGATGCTGCTGTTGTCGCCCCGGAGCCTGGAGCAGCCGCCCGCCTGGCCTGGGCCCTCGGTCAGTATTTAGCTCCTGAGTGGTCATTAGAGTCAAGGTGATACACTTTGCTTGGTGTATGGACGAAGACTTGTAGTTACAGAGGAAGGAGGCATCCCGTCAGCTCCGGGACTTGGGCAATCTGCACAGAGGCAAGGAAGCTGGAATTAGGTCCTAAACAACGGATAGGACTGTGTCTCATTTTAGTAGAGAGGTTACAGTTATGTGACTTACCTCGTGCCCTGTTGTAAATGATGCGGACATTTAGACCAAGAATTCTGCCCCGTGGTGGGCCCTGGTGATACAAAGAGTAATAAGTGAGTTGCCCTCCGGGTACCGAATATGAAGACGTAGTCATTTCTGCTGATCGGAAATAAAGTGGTAAAAAGTTCATGTGCAGCTCTGTTTCCTCTAGTATTTTAAAAGGTATATGTACCTATTCAGTAATGAGGGGATTGCTGGGTAAAAACATATTGCGGAAATGTGTCTGTTTGCGTCCATCAGCACTGAAACGGCCATCCGCCCTACCCGTCCACCATCTCCCTCCTTTTTTCCATTATTGGATGGAAGTTCTACAGAAAGCTGAGACCATGAAATTTAATTAATTGTCTTTAAACTTTCATACATTGCAAATCTGAATTCTTGAGATTTTCTCTTGGAGAAAGGAGCGCTAACCAGGTATATATGGTAATTTTGGACCGCTCCCAAAGAGTTACTGTATGAACACTCGGTGAGCGGATGCTGCTAAGTTCTGGTAGGAACAGACTTGACACCGTGCCTTACTTTACATTACGTGTTGTTGTTCATTTCGGTGTTGTGGGTGATGCGTGAGCTTTTCAGAATTACTCTCTTTCCTTCAACCCACGGATTATGTTCTTCAAAGTCACCTCCGACACCCTCCCTCACCCAAGAAAATTCATCTTTCCCCCTCGCCGCCTGTGTTCCTCTCCCTTCCTTGAGCCCACCTTTGAATTTAGGACTTGTAAAATTACAAACATTTATAAATGTTTGATCCCTGTGTCCATGGAACAGCTTTAAGAATCTCCTTTAATCTCCAAGATGAGGCGGTTGAGAATGAGGCATCTTCGATTACAGAATCTCTTTGAAGTTTTCTTTCTATTTCCGTTTTTCCCTCTAGCGCTTCTACTACTTTGAGTAGCTCAGAGGTGTTTTTTTTTTTTTTTTTTTTTTTTTTTTTATTAAAAGATTTTCTCCCTTTTGCTTAGGTCTTTTTGGCAGTCATTCAAAAGTTCAGAGGCAAAATTAGTAAAATTACATTTAGAGTTTTGTTTATTGTTTTCAGGCTCTGCTTTTCTACTAAGATGGTTGTTTGGGATAGAAAGAGATCTCCTTTTAAAATGTTTTCATCTATTTTACATTTTATTGCTGAGATATAATAGTGTTAAGAATGACCTGTTTCTTTCCTTGACTAGACTAGAAAGCTAAAATTAATCAAGATGTGCTGAGTATAATTTAGTAACTACTACCCATTTTTGTTTTAAAGGATTATATACTTAGGTTTTGAAATGAAAAATTTGAAGTCTTATAATGTGGACATTTATTTTATGGTTTTACATGAATCAGAATCTTGGTCCAGGCAATAATATTAAAAATATCACTGTAGAGAGAAGGTTATCTTATTATTTATTTCATTCAGGTTGTCCTGTGTTAAATTATTGGTGGTCTTTTTGCCTTCCTGAACTCTGCTACGTTGAGAAATTTGCTTTGCCTTTTGTTATCAGATTCACTTATTACAAATGTTCAGGCTAGTTAGCAGTAGTCAGAGCCATTAAATTACATGTATCACAGTATCTTGTGTATTTATGTTGGGCTTTTACTTCAGTGGTGGGTTTGCTATTTTCTCCTTTATACTTAATATCACACACACACATGTACTCACATACTCACGCTAAATAGAAATAGCTTCACGTTGCCTCCCATTTGATTTTAGATGTAATCGAAACTCTTCCTGAAAGCCAATGAAATTGAAAGGCTTAACTTTCTGAGTAGAGTTTTTGTTTCTTTAATTCTGTAATTAATAATTATTGTCTCTCAAGTTTCCTTTGGTGGGTATTCTCGTGGAACATTCTAGGATCCTGTAATTCTTCTTGTTTGATTAGAACATTATTCATTACCTACCTCCCAGCTTTTCAGCAGAGTGGGGGCCTCCTAATTGACACTGGTGGGATTGCATTTCAGGAACAGAATAAAAGTTGAAGAATACCTTTTAAATTATTATATTAGGCAGTTTTCTCTTATTTCAACGAAGTATTAATAATAAAGTCCAGGTTTATGTTTTATAGTTTTACAGTAAATTGTTGACCGTAGAATTGCATTGCTTTATGTTAAGCATTAGGTGTTACGGGAAAGCGGGTAAGAGTGTGTGTGGTGATACCAGCCTGCATTAAATCCAAGAACCATTTCGTTACTTGCTGTGTGACCTTGAGTAAGTTTTTGAACCTCTCTGTACCCAGTTTTCTCATCTGAAAAGTAGTTGATAATACCTACTCTGGATGGCTGTTATGAATAAGAATATTCTTATGAATAAGAAATACCATTTAAATTAAAATGTTTAAGATAGAAGTGCTTAGAAGTGTACTGAAAAGAAACAATAATAGTATCAAAAGACAGGTCTGTGTTTGAATGCTTGCTTTGCCATTTAATTGTTCTGTGACTCTCCCGGATTCTTTAATTGGGGTCTGATTTTTCATCTTGAAAATGAAGACTGTGTAATGTATCTGATGAGGTCGTCCTGAGGATTAGTGGTGGGGGATGTAAATGACCTCCTGCGGGCAGGGTAGGGGCCCCAGAGCTTTACTCATAAAACTCATAATGTGGTTTTATGTCTTCCCCCTTGAAAACCCTGCCTGATAACCGTTTTCCTCTTTCCTTAACCTGCTGTGATATTTAACTGTGCCCCACTGAGCGGATGCCTAGAGAGTTTCCAGGAGGAGGAACTCTTTTGGGATTCTAGGGCTTTCGATAGGATCGAAATAAATGTCTCTCCGTTGCAGGCCGCGAGAGAAACCTGGTGAGGCCATGAAGGCTCCACCCGAGTGTCAGTCAAAACAGGATGTGAGCGCTGAGCCAACATTTTCTTCCTCCTCCATCCCCTGTCTGTCATCTCCCTGCCTGTGCCCGTTAGTGGCCGCTGTGAGTGGTTGCGGGGTCGCCTTTGGCTTGAGGGCGCTGGCCCAGGGCGCCGGGAGCCTCGCAGGCGCGGTGGGCTTCTCGGCGTCGGAGGCGCCCTGGGCAGACGAAGTCGCATTTCCTCACGTTTGTGGTGGCCGTAGTTACCAGAAGCGTCGGCAGGATTTGGAGTCCAGGGAAGGCTGCCCTGTGGGCTAGCTTTGTGACAACACTGGCTGTTGCTAATGTCACATCCTGATTTTCTTTCTGCCAAAAGGCAAAATTGTTTCTAAACTGAAACCTTGGCTTAGCTGAGCCTAGTACTTAGTTTGAAGGCTGTATAGTGATGACAGAAAGGTAGGTTAAAGTCATCTTTGAAGGGAAAATACATTTGAACTTTTACGTTAAGTGTGGCATGTGCTACATGTCTGATACAACTTGCTAAAGCAAGTCATTAATGATGTGATCTCCTGTCATGAGCATAGACATGTTTTAAATATATAAGTGACAGCCTACTGAGAAATGTCTATTGTGTTTATTAAAATATACATATGAAATGAGTCAGATTAAACATTTGAAATAGCCAATTTTAGCAACTTCCCCCCCAATTTTTAGAAATGATTTTTATTTATTTTTGAGAGAGAGAGACAGCGCAAGCAGGGGAGAGGCAGAGAGAGAGGGGAGACACAGAAGCCAAAGCAGGCTCCAGGCTCTGAGCTAGCCATCAGCACAGAGCCCGATGCGGGGCTCGAACCCATGAACCGTGAGATCATGACCTGAGCCAAAGTTGGACACTTAACTGACTGAGCCATCCAGGCGCCCCTCAACTCTTAATAATTAATTAGCTTTTACAATTGAGAATAAAGGTAATTAAAATAGATTTACTACATGCTATACAATTTGAGCCTCAGGAAGATGAACAGGGACATTTATTTTTCATATACTTAAACAGTGGCCTTTCTACTCGTATTCTCTCAGGGTTTGTATATAACAAAAGAACTTACTGAGTTTTTTTCATAATTGTAAAGCTATAATTATAAAATATATCTAATGCTTTTTAGTTTGGCTCAATTTAATTGCAGCCTGTTGGAAAGTTAAAATTCTATCTTTAGTTTCTGCAGTTCAGTTAAAAAGTATTTTCTGCTTTTGTGGCTCATTGTCCTATGATTTTATTTATGTTTTTATTACTTTGCTCTTTAGAATTGTTTATATATTTACATGGTTTATAGTACCTAAAATATAAAAAAGATTTAGAAGCAAAAGTTTTGTTTCTGTCTGAGTACTTTCTTTGCTCAGTTCTTAGATCATGTCCAGGTAAAAACCTTCACTAGTTTTTTTGTGTATCAGCCCATAGTTTCTAAAAATGCAAACAAATGCAAATCTGTATCTGTATTTTCTCTCCTTTAATTATGTTTTAGAAAGTAGAAGTCCAGAAATAATAAGATCATCGGTAGTAAATGTGGGACATTAGGTAAGAACTTGGAAAGAACAAAGTCACAGTATTTTTGTACTTGGAAATCAGGTCCTTCTGTTATGTGGCCCTCCCTTCCCTCTGACTCAGCTGGAGTGTATCCATCTGCTTCATCGTCGGAAGGGCAAGTTCCTGGAGAAGACCTACCCTTTCTAGAACTGTTTCTGTGTGACCCATCCTATGCAAACTTACTCACTCATGCAAACACTGGGTGCTTTATACAAATATTACCACCTGTACTTTTTATTTGTGTTTTTCAAAGGAGTTTTTGGTAGAATTTGCATAATGACTTGGCTCATTTAGCTTTGTGTATGGTGAAGAGTTCAGATGCGTGAACAGGAAAGCTGATCTTGGGTGCCGGGCACAAAGCGTTCTCAGGAACACTGTTTTAGGCATTTAAATCTCATTTGCATATTGGATCGACACCTATGATTATTAAACCTAACTCCATTTACAGTTGATGAAAATTTGCATAAAATTGGTCTTGATAGCTAGAGGTATAGTGAGCAAATGTTAACTCCCTGTGTGCAAGCCTCAAGTGTCGTGATGAAAAATTCAGCACATTTGGTGTATTGATAATCCCTCTAGAAGTTACCTGTTACCTCTAGAAGTGCTGTCCTGTTGGAATGTCCCAAACATGCCTGACCGTTTGCCTTCTCCTGCTGGAGATGGTGGATAGCACATTGCACATCCTAGCAGCCATGTGGAGACATGTTCTCTCTGTATGAATCTCGTTCTTAGTATAAAGCACGGCATTCAGGAAGTGCTTGTGTGTGGCTTGTGACTTACTTTATGATTTTTGAAAGAAATTACAATAGTTTTAATCATTTTATGTTGGTTCTTGCTTTATGGTAGGCTTTCTTTTCTGGCCTTAACTGGTAACTTCCCAATTATTCGTCTTTTCTTTCTCTTTTTAACTTGTTTGGAGAAGGTGATCCTCTTATTTTAATACTTACTGTGTGGGTGAATTCATGTCTAATGGTTTGCTGGGGGCAGTGAGTGGGTACAAATCTACTTTTCAGGTGACGTTCCTGGCCATCTACACAGGTTGATTACTTCTTAGAACGTCAGTTGTCTTATTTTACCTTTCTCCATCTGTGGTTAACTCTCCTGTAAATGTAGTGGTAAGGGTGTTAGCCATTGACTAGGCGTCTGTATCTGAACAGTTTGATTCTGTCAATTATATTGAAGTCATTTTCTCTGTTAGGACCTCAGGATGACATTACTTTCAGGGTGGTGACTAAACAAACATCAGTCCTTAAATAATACTAATTTCTAGGGGCATTTTAGTGGCTCATTTGGTTAAGTGCCTGACTTGGTTTCAGCTCAGGTCATGATCTCATGATTCATGAGTTGGAGACTTGCATCAGGCTTCATTCTGACAGTGCAGAGCCTGCTTGGCATCCTCTCTCTCCCTCTCTCTGTCCCTCCCCTGCCCACTCTGTCTCTCTCTCAAAATAAATAAACTTTAAAAAATATTAATTTCTATTAAATTTTTTCTTTTGGAGCACTTAGGTGGCTCAATCAGTTGAGTGTCCAGCTTTGGCTCAGATCATAATCTCGTGGTCTGTGAGTTAGAGCCCCGTGTCGGACTCCGTGCTGACGGCTCAGAGTCTAGAGCCTGCTTCAGATTCTGTGATTCCCTCTTTCCCAAAAATAAACAAACATTAAAAGCAATTAAAAAATAAAAGTTTTCTTTTATCATAGGAGTAGTCTATGCTTTTTAAAATAAGATTTTAATAAGATAGTAATTAAGTAATAGTCAAGCTATTTAATTTTACTAACAAAATTTTGATTGCCTTAAGCAAATCTAATGTACGAAAAAACCTGGATTGAGAGTATATATTTTTATGCAGTATTTATAAATTATGTCTGGCTAGCAAGCACCTTTAGTGTATTTAAAGAATTAGACTTGTGAAATTCACTTTAGGTACACTGTTAAATTAGGATGCATGTTATATAAAGTGAGGCATTTCTCTCTGAGACCTGGCATGTTTTTTCATTCCCAGACTCTGTGCTGTGCTGCAAGATAAGCAGTTTGTCCTTAGTCTGATTGATCCCGGATCCCTTGAGGGAACTGGCACTTTCCCGTGGATGGCATTGCTGAATTTCCAGTTTTTTTTCTCTGCATTGTTCTCCCCATGGCCAACGCTTTGGTCAGATTACTGAAAAAATTCAGTGTTATTGATAAATGCTTTGCACTTAATTCAAAAGTCTCAGTACCTCTGAGGAAGAGCAAAAACACATAATTAAACGCAAGTGGTGACAACTTGTTTAAATTTGAGTTAACAGATTAACCCACTTGGGGCAGCACCAGTGGGGAGTCCATAGAGAACATAATGATGCTTATTTTTTGCTTTTAGGTATAAGAATGTTTGATGATAATACTTTTTTTTTTGTAATGTTTTTGGTTTATTTTGAGAGAGTGTGTGTGGGGCAGGGGCAGAGATAGCAGTAGAGAGAGAATCCCAGGCAGGCTCTGTGCTGTCCGTGCAGAGCCCGACACAGGGCTTGGTCCCACGAACCATAAGATCAGGACCTGAGTTGGACCCTTACCCAACTGAGCCACTGAGGTGCCCAAGTTTACATTAAGTTTTAACAAGAGATTTTTTTTGGAGGGAGAATGGTAAGTGGTAATTAAAGTTTTTCGTTGAATGAATGGAAAGAAACAAAATTTAAATTTGTCTTTGGGGAATAAGGGGTCCGTGTTCTCAGTGCTGCTTCTCTGGTAGTGAGCTGGTCGTTGATGGGGAAGAAGAAGATGGCGATATAAGTAAAACTCCGGGCCGGTCAAGTCCTGCGTACTGATGATGCGCACTGTAAATGTGTCACGTGCATTGCATTGTCGAATCGTAATGGAGGGGAAGAGACTCTTGATAGCGTTTAACTCAAGTGCACCTTGCAGCTCTGAAAACTGAGGGCCCCGTAGAATGGAGCACCTTCACCTTGTGCCAAGTTAGGGGCAGCCCGGAATCCAGATGTTACTTGCTCAGCCTGGCACCTTTTTCTTCACTCTTCTCCTTCCAGATTTACAGCTCATATGGATGTTTTGCTGGGTTGCCAGGCGGTTAGTTAGGTATGATTGAGAAAGGAGGTTGGAAGACGTAACGCAAACGTTTTTGTCACAGTTTTGCTGCAGACCGAGGCTGCTGACAGTCCGTTAGTAGTAGAGGCTAATGTAACACTGAGGGCTTGCTATCCAAGAGGCCCTGTGCCCGGAGCGTTACGTGTACTCTGTGTGATTTTATGAGGTGGGGAGCACTGTTCACCGTGTCGTGGGTGCAAAAGCGAAGTCTTAGAGAGATGACGTAATGTGCTAAAAATACATACCTACTGAGCGTGGGAGTGCAGATTTGAATCCTCGTCTCCCGTTCTGCTTCCCCTGTGTGTCATTTAGCATATAAGGGAAGGCCATATAAGGGATATGAACAAATCCAAAGCCCTTTTTAACTCTAACATCCTGGGACCCCTGGATTGTAATTCTTTTCAAAAAAGATTTTCTTTTCAGTTATAATATGGCGAGATAGCTCATTGGATTTCACCCTAAAGGAGCAGACTTCTTCATGTGGTAGAGTTCATTTTGGAAGGTCTACCAGCTCTTAGAAAAGAAAGAATTAAAGTTTGCCTTGCCATTATTTGGTCCTCAGGATTTCAGACTTCTCCCCACTGGCTAGCGATTTCTTTCTGTAGTGGTTTTAAGCCATCTTTAACATATAATTGTAGTTCTTTGAGGATCGATGGCCAATGGGCAAGTTACCCAGTTTGCCTTAGCTTGGAAAATTGGATTGCCTGCCTGCCTCTTGTGTTTCCACAGTCTCTCTTCAGGGTTCCTCAGAGATTACTGGGGGGTCCAGCAGCTGTCCCTGCGTCTTCTGTCGTTACCCGGGGACATCGGTTACCTGGGCTGGATTTGGAGCAGTGAGGGGCTTCATTCTTCTCACACATCTTGGCCTCTAATCCCTTTTAACCATATTTATTGTGTTCTTTTCTACTCTGGAGGAAATGATCACATCCAGTTTCTCAAGGCAAGGAAGAAAAAGTCACTGGAGATCTTTTCTCCGGGCTCCTTTATTATTTGGGACCGTAGCCCATCACACTGGTTAAGTCCCGGGGGGGTGTAGATCTGGGGAGTGGCATGCATCTGTTCCCTCTGTGTTTGGGAACCAGGAGGATATTGGGAACAAAGGCAGTATGACTTCCCTCGACTCCTCCCTTTTTCTTCTTCTCCTTATTATGTTTCTGGCAAGTACCAGTAAGAGAGTCACAGCGCAGTCCTCAAGGAATTTGGGGGCAAATCTATGTCTCTCTGCAGATAAATGAGTTTTCTTTTGAGAAACAGCTTCTGGTTTGTATTGGGCCTCATCCAAGACTGAATACCCAGTTGTGAGCTATCAGGTGACCATGTGGCATGAGCTTCCCCTCATGAATTGGGTGTTGTCTGACCATTTTGCCATAGAGTGGGAATGAACAGTGTCACTCAGTTACCGAGTGGAGATGGCGCATAGCAGGCCAGACTTGGGTGGGTCTGGAATGCATGGTTACATAATATGAGCAGGTGGCTCAGAAGCCTTGGAGGCCAACTTCTATTTCAGTGTTTCCTTCAGGCCCTGCCTGTGGCCTCCTGGGAGTTCCTTATGACCAGTTAAGCAAAGAAGATAAAAACCTGAGGCTAGTTTACAAATGAGTCTGTATGCCATGCTGGTATCGGTCAAAAAGCAGACATTGCAGCACTGAAATCCCACTCAGGACCGACTGCGAGTGACAGTGATGAAGCAGGGTCCAGCTCGTGGGCAGAACTTTGAGCAGTGTGTTTTTTTTTCGTGTACGGTATTTTGAGTAGGAGATGACTAGCGATAAAGGTCTACATTGATTAATGGGCAGTGGCTAATGTTTTGTCTGGATGGTCAGGGACTTGGAGGAAAAGGAGCTAAATATTGGTGACAAGGAAGTCTGGGGCAGAGGTGTGTGGATGGACCACTCTGAATGTCCATAGACTGAAGATTGTGTCCCTTGTGAAGGCCCATCAGAGGACATGGACTGCAAAAGGGACTCTTGCTAATGAGGTGGATGTCATTCCAATTCTATAGCCACCGGAGGACTTGCTCAGCGGGCTCACGAAAAGTGACTGCGTTGGCAGGGCTGGGAGTTCATGGTCCAGTAATACGGACTTTCTCTTAACAAGGCCGACCTGGCTAATGCTGTTGCTGAGTGCCTGATCTGCCAACGGAGTCCAACCCTGAGTCCCTGATGTAGCCCCGTTTGCAAGGGAATGAGCCAGCCGTCTGCTGGTTGTTGACTACATTGGAACTTTCCTGTCAGAGAGAGGGTGAGGATTTATCCTCGCCGGATTAGCCGCAGAGTCTGCATGTGAGTTTGCTTTCTTTACCTGTAATGCTTCTGCTGGTACCACCATCTGTGGATTCACCGCATACTTTATCCACTGTCCTGGCGTTCTGTATTGCATTGCTTCTGCTCAGGGAATGAATTCCACCAGGAAAGTGTAGAACAGGCGAGGTCCTTAGAATTGACTGGTCTCGCCAAGTACCCCATTACCTGAAAGTGGCTGGCCGGCCTGATGGAAAGGTGGAGCAGCTTAGCCAGCACCTCATTCCAGCACCAGCTGAAAGACAGAATCGTGAAAGGATCCTGTTTTACAGGGTGCAGGATGTACTTTGAACGGTATGGTGCTGCGTCTCTCAGTCAGAATTCATGGTGCTGGGAATCAAGGGTTAGAAGCAAGTGTTTTTTCTCATGACTACACTTAATAATCCGCTTGCAAAACTTGTGCTGCCTGTCCAGAGAATGCTGGCTTCTGCTCGTGTGGAGATCTTCCTCCTCACAGGAAGAACGTTTCTACCAGGGGACACGACGGTGGCTACATTGAACTAGGAAAGGAGACTGCCACTTGGCTCTTTTGGGGTCCTGATGTCACTGAGTAGGCCAAAAAAAAGGAGGTTAATTCATTTGATGGAGAGAGAGATTGATCCTGATCACCAAGGGGAAGTTGGGTATCGCTGCACAGTGGAGCTAAGGAGACGAAATCTGTAATTGAGGAGGTTTTCTGGGTACCTGTGAGTACTTCCATTCCCAGTAGTAAAGGTTACAGGGAAACTGCAGCGGCTCACAAAGAGCAGAATGAGTAATGACTGGCCTCTCTCAAGAGTAAAGGGTCCGGTGGTCTTGCCAGGTGACGAGCCCACTGCAGCTGATGCAGTTTGAACGCCGGTGCTTTGCTTGGGGTCCTTTTTTTTTTTTTTTTTTTTTTTAAATCTTTCAGGTCTGTGCTTAATTTCCTGAACATATGTAATTTAGTTAGAATAAATTTTTAATGTATCTGTCTTCTAATTTGAACATCTGTGTTAATTCTGGGTCCATTGTGATCTCCTGATTTTTCTCTGCATTATGAGATTTTGTTTTCTTTGGTTTTTACAATGCCTGATAATTTCCGACTGGGTGTTTGGCATCATAAGTATTACCTTGGTGGGGGTTGGGTGGTTCTGTATTCCTGTGAATATTCTTGGTCTTTGCTCGGGAACCCAGTTAGATTCCTCAGAAGCAGTTTGATCCTTTTGAGCATGAGCAGAACCACACTCAGGCGAGGGCTGCTACTGAGGCATTACCCTTCTGTACCCTACCCAGCGTTCATGAATTGTGTTTTCCTGTCTGACTGGAGAGAACAGACGTTAGTTATTTCCAGCCCCCAGTGGGCTCTGGACACTCTCCTCTCCATTCTTTTGATGCCATTCTTCCCCTAACTTTGGGTAGTTTAACGACAAGTATGCCTTCATCAAGACTCAGCTGAGTATTAAAAAAATTTTTTTTTAAAGTTTATTTATTTATTTTGAGAGAGACAGAGACAGTGCGAGTGGAGGAGGAGCAGAGAGAGAGAGAGAGAGAGAGAGAGAGAGAGAGAGAGAGAGAGAATCCCAAGCAGGGGGAGAGAGAGAGAGAGAGAGAAATAAAGAGAGATAGAATGAATCCCAAGCAGGCTCTGTGCTGCCAGTGCAGAGCCTGACGTGGGGCTTGAACTCACAAAACCACAAGATCATGACCCCAGCCAAAACCAAGAGGTGGATGGACGTTTAACCTACTGAGCCACCCAGGCGCCCAAGACTCAGCTGAGTATGTGAAGAGCACCGGCCGGGGATCCCTGGGATTGTCTTGCTGCCTAGCTCTCTTCTGTCCGGTACTCTGTCCCGCACACTGTGCACTCTTACTTCTCCTACTCTTGTGTCCTTACTGTGGAGTCCTCCGGATTGTCTTGGTCAACCTCAGTGGAGACTGGAAAGCTGGGCAGGTGCAGGGTCCACCTGATTTGTATCCTCCTCTCAGGGGTCATTGTCCTTCGTTGTGTGACGTTCAGTGTCGTAAAAACTGTTGTTTTATGTATTTGCACATTTTTTTGGTTGTTTTGGATGGAAGCTTTTAGGATCATGTTTTAGACAACACATTCTTGTAACACTCAGTGGGCTAAGATTAAACAAGAGAACCATGTTGATTACTTAGAAGGCTGAAAGGGAAGTTTTCAGCATAATGGGAGCCTGTTTTTAGTAGTTTATAACCACTTCTTTATCATGACACAATGTTTTGTTTTTATGGAAGGTTTGGGTCTCTCCGGACTTCTTCCTTGTAGGTTGTAGAACAAAGAGAAGGCGAGTAAGACGGGCCTGATGGCCTCTGCAGGTGTGTGCACACGGAGAAGCTGGATGCGTAGGATTTCAGGAAGGGAGTAGAGAGGTCTGGGAGGAGTTCATCCGAGCACCAAAGAATTGTTTGTAAATTAATGCGGATTGAGAAAAGCAAAGAATGAAAAGAGACGCTTTTGAGGGACAATATTCCAAAGTCTCGACATAAGGATATATTTCCGTGTTTGCTATTTATTGATTTGAGGTCTGCTTACTGTATGTTGGAAAAGTTACCAGGCTGAAGGCGTTGATCCAGAAACGCTACAGAAAAGTTGGATATGAAATTAGAAAGAAAGTAAACTTTCATGAAACTTTCACAGAATCTGTTTGAATTCTGGGCTAAAATGAAACTCTGTCTCGCACTGAGGTTTTAAAAGGTGTTCTGGCTGTTTGTAGGAGTTTTATGAAGTGAGGTGTCGTTCATTTGGCTTCTTTTGTGCCTCTCTCCGTGCCATTGCTTCCCGTATGTTATCTCTTCTTGTCCTGACCAGTCCTGGGAGGTGTGTGGTGTTAATCAGGCTTGAAGATGAAACTTGGACGTTTATAGGCCTCACGTGGTTCGCTCGGGGTCAGTGCTGAGGAAGTGGATGGGGGCCACGCCTGGGGTGTTGACCGCTAAACACACGCTCTCCTCAGTGCCTGGGCCGTGTCCTTGTAGGTGCGTTTTCTGAAGGTAACAGATATTTCTCTTCGTGGGTTAAAGAGCAGAAACTGAACTGAAAGTAGTTCTTAGGTTACCCGTTTCTTCTGGCTACCAAATTAACAGAAACAGGGAGGTGTAGACTGGCCCGTCTCACCATGGTTTTGCATTTTCCCTGTCGAAACGCCTGTACTTACTGTTGAAATGGTCACGCATGTTTCTAAATAAAATTGATATCTACTTTTATTTATTAAAAACATTTTTTTAATGTTTATTTTTGAGAGACAGCGCACACGCACGTGCGCTACAAGGGGAGGGGCAGAGAGAGAGGGAGACCCAGAATCCAAAGCAGCCTCCAGGCTCTGAGCTGTCCGCACAGAGCCCGACGTGGGGCTCCAGCTCACAAACTGTGAGGTCGTGACCTGAGCCAAAGTCGGACGCTTAAGCGACTGAGCCACCCAGGAGCCCCTAATAAAAATGTTACATATTTTTAAATGAATATTTTCATCAGTTAATTATGCCTTCTTGTTAAATGATCCATAGGCTATCGTAGGTTTTCATTATTGGACGGCCCTTAGAACCGTAACATTCGGATTCTAGGAGAAAGGTTCAGAGCGCCTTTCTCCTATAAAATCAGGTGATCTCAAAGCACGGTTTAAATAACCCTACAAAAGTAGGACTGCTAGGGGAGAGGGTGGTGGCCGCAGGCATTTGGCCCTTTTTTCTGGGGCCAGGAGTGGCGGGAGGACACAGAGAACACATTCAGTGCCTGCGTGTGTTTGGCGGCGTCTTGCTGTTTGTTTCAGTCCGTCGAATTGTGAAGAATGTTAATTAACGGTATTTGGAGACAGCGCTTCCTAGACGGCTCCCAGGCTTCAGATCTAGGTGTGTCCGGCTCCTGACGTAAACCGGCCTCCGTCCAGTAGATTCTGAGGTACCACTGTTTGGACAGTAGAAGTTTCCTGAGGGAAGAGAGGAGTTTAAAATCCGTCATGTAAGTGATGATGACTGGTAGCAGTGTCAAAAGCCTGTGGCCAAAGTTGACAAAGTTCTTGAACTAATAAAAATAATTTTCATTAATGGTGAGTGTGAAATCGGCATATCACATACTTTTGCTCTCTCTGGTGTATCCCGTATATTTTAGGAGGGTGAAACGTTCCAGAATTTGAAGGTCTGCTCCTGCCTTTCAGCACTTTCCAGGTTTGTTCCGGGTTCCAAGTTAGTATCAGTGTGTACAACTGCATTGGACCATGTTTGCGTCTCCCCCAAAATAAACAAGTAAACAAAATCCAGTGTGTTCCATCCTTGACGGGAACACTATTTTGTGGCTGACATATGGTTAGTCATTAGTTGTATTCAGCACTATACTTTCCTCATTTAACGGCACCATCTGTTAAAACTATGACTGATACCAGTGGAGAGAGGAAGCCAATTATTTTTTAGTTTGCGAGCACGGAGTAAACGAGAAAGTGCCTGAAGTTGCCTGCAGTCAAGTAGTTTACAACTGGTTTAGTCAAACATTTGGAGCTAGTGCTTTCTTGGGAAACCAGATCTGGAAAGAACACGATAATGCTTGTTTAGTGCCTTTATCTCCTCTTAGCAAGGGTAATGTTTGATAAAAAAATAAATAACACGTAATTAAGGTATTCAGAAAGATTTGCACGATGTGCTTTGTTTTTAATGCGATCAAACTACTGGCGTTGGTGGTTTGTTACTGCAGCTCCTGTAATGAGAGTTGGAAAAGGCGCTTTTGCAGTGAGGCACACAGCTTCCCAGGAATGATTTTTCATAGACTTTGGACGTGGGACGATTTTGTACTAATGAAATAAATCAAAACTACTAGGCCTTTATAATTGGTTCTGTTTCATGTCCATGACCTCGTCTGTGTTGTGCAAGAATGTTTTGCATTGCATGCATGGGACTGCAGAATCCCCGGCCTTGCTGGGCTGGCGAGGTGTTCTTCATGGTCCGTGTGTGTGTAGGGGGGGGCAGTAGGTGTGTGTCACTTCTTGCTATCTCTGGCGGGCTCTTAAAATGCTTTCAGTTTGTAAAAATAGTTTTGACTTGGAAATTTTGTGTGGTGTCCTCCTTACCCACGCTGCCCGGAACTCATTATAGTACTGATACCTGGTACTCAGAGTAGAGTTTCTCTTCCCTCTGTCTCTCTCTCCTAATTCTCTTTCTCTCTTCTGTGAATAAATCTCATCCACATGATGAAAACCAAAATTAACAAGATGCCAAAGGGAAATATGTCAAAAAAAATTCAACTTGGGCCTAGAATCTGTCTTGAATAACGGTGTCAGAAAAGGTCTCCGGTAGTAAATTCTCTGCTCGTGTGTGACTGAAAATGTTTCCTATTTGTTGGAACGGGTGTAACTTCTTAGGTTGAAATCATTGTCCTTCAGATCTTTGAGGCTTTCTTTTCTTTTAGAATTCAGTCTAACAGATCCAAAGTCTGATCGCAATCTGTTCTGCTCTTTCTCTGTAGTTTCTTTTTGTATTTCTCCTTTTTAGAAAATGTGTAGGACCTTAACGTTAGCCTCAGTCTGAAATAGTAGAAGGGAATTTCCAGGTGTGGATGTTTTGTCGGTTTCCATCTTGAGCAATCTGTGGACTATCAGTGGAAGGTTCACGCCTGAACCTAAAGTTTTTTTATTTTGTTCTTTATTTCCATACTTTTATGTCCTCTCTCTCTCTTTCTTTCTCTCTCTGATAATGCTGTTATATATGGTTGCCTATGTGGGGTGGTCCTCTGTGTCTTTTAATTTTTCTCTCATGTTTTCTGTCTTTTTGCCTAACTTTCTGGAATTTCCTTGATAGTGGTACACTAAAATATACATAGTAGTAGTTAGTTTTAGTGCATATTTAAAGATCATATGTATATTAACTGTACCTAAAGAAATCTGTATTTAGCACTTCATGCTTTCATGCAGATTATTAATAGATTCTTGATTGTTTTATATATACGTGTACATAATAGTAGTTGTATATACTAGGGTGGCCGTCTTTTTATTTTATCATCAGTAACTTTCTGGGCTTGTCTTTTAGGCCTCTCTGGAATTTTCCCACGTTTTTTGGCTATAGATTGCCTTCTTTTGACCACTTAACTCATCTGCCTTTTACTTTTGTTGTCTCCTTTCTGGAGAAAGTTTATTAGTTCACATCAACCCACCCCAGAATAATTTTCTTCCAGTTGTGATCATTTCATCTTCTTACTTCAGTGCTGAGAAAAATTGCTGGCAACCTATTGTGTCTTGGCAATCTGGACTAGTAAACATGATGTACAGAGTTGCTAACTCTTCAGATGTAGGAGGGATTCTAATGTTCTCAAGGAGAGCAAATTAGAGATGAAAGATTATTTTAAAGTGAAAATATTTTCAGAAGGCTAATTCTTGCATTAGTCTATTTTCAATAGGGTAGGTTTTTTCTGTGACCCAGGACCCAGCTCATCTGTCACATATTTCAGTTTAAAATTGATGATATATGTAACCAAGACTCTGGTGTTTATAGTTACAGTCATTCTTTTAGATCAAACTAAGACTATTGAAATTTTTTTGAATGGGTAATTTATTCGCATGGTACACACTTCTAAAGGAACCAGACAGTAATAAGATTCCTTCCATCTGACCCCGCTACCAGATCTTTGTGAAGAAATTCAACATTACAATTTCTCTCTCTATGATGGAGGATATGGATTTATAAGAATAAATGTATATACACAGTTGGATGTGTGTGCACACACTTTTTCTGTGATTTAGCGATCATTTAATACCATTTCACTACAAATTTTCTTATTCTTTTCTTTAAAGGTAGTGGTGTATGGATGTAGGATAATTTATTTAGCCAGACCTTTCATTCCGGACATGGATGTTTCTATCCTTGTCTTCTGCTGCTGCCCATCTCTGCGCAGGGGCGCCCGCGTCTCTGTGTGTGTGCACCACTCTGCACATGTGTAGGTGTATGTATCTATCAAGAATAAACACTGGAAGTGTAATCACTGGGTTAAAAGGTGTATATATCAGTAATTTTGATGGATATTGTCAAATCTTTTCTGTTGAGATTGTACTGATTTATACTTCTGTTACCAGAGTATGAGCTTGCTAGTTTCCCTAGGGCCTTGCCAACATCATGTTTTATCGGCCTTTTAAAAAAAATCTTTGCTAGTCTGATGACTGAAAAGTGGTATCTCAATGTCTTTTAATTTGCATTTCTCAGAAGAGCTATTTTTATTTCCTTCTCTGTGACCCGTCCATATCCATTTGTCATTTTTCTGTTGCGTGAGGCTTACCAATTTGTAGGCACTGTCTCTTTGGGAAAGTAACCCTTTGTGATAGGAATTCCTGATTGTTCTCACTTGGTTGTATTTGACACTTAGGAAATAAGGAAAGCAATTATATTTTATACAGTTGATTTTATGAATATTTGGTTTTTACTTCAAGGGGATGATCATAATTCTCTGATTATTTCTTCTGTTGCTTTTCTGGTTTCATTTTTTCATGTTTAAATTGCTGAACTATCGTCAATTTATTCTGCTTTATATGTGATTTGTGGACCCAGCTCTCTCCCCTCCCCTTTCAGTGACTAACCAATTCTTCTGATACCATTTATTGAGTCTTTCACCTTTTTCCTTTGAGTTGACATGCCCCTTTGACCACACAGTAAATTCCTATATGCATTTGTGTTCTCTTTTCATACTGAAAGGTTATGTTTATTATGAAAAAGCTCAAAGAGGCACCCAGATATAGAGAATGGGTGAGTGAGCTCCACGTGCCTGTCAGCAGATTGAATAATTAAGATTTATTTCCTTCTCTTACTCTGATTTTGCTGAGGATTTAAAAAAAATGTCTTTATTCATTTTTGAGAGACACACAGACTGCAAACAGGGGAGGGGCAGAGAGAGAGGGAGACACAGAATCGGAAGCAAGCTCCAGGTTCTGAGCTGTCAGCACGGAGCCCGATACGAGGCTCAAACTCAAGACCCATGAGATCAGGACCTGAGCTGAAGTTGGATGCGTAACTGACTGAGCCCCCCAGGCGCCCCTGCTGAGGAGTTTTAAAGCAATCCCAGATACTATGTCATTTGACCCTTATGTCACTTCTGTATCCAGCTCTAACATGAAGGACCTATTAAAAGAGGAATTCAGTATTTGACTTTGTATCCCAAATTCAAGGGAGAAATCTTTATGGGGCTGACATTTGGTGCCTCTGTATTCTTCTTAGGAATCAGTTGCTTCAGAAGGGTGATGTCATATTAGTCTTCGGCTGTTTCGTGTTGGGTCCTCATAAAGCTTTCCTCCTGTGCTTGTCTTCAGGAGGGGCGTGTCTTTGTGTTGTGTGGGCATTGCAGGGTTTTATCCGTGTAGAGGTGTCCAGGTGACTTGACCTGTGGGTCACGTAACGAGGAGTCTTTATGGAGGCTGCAGGAATCATAAAATAGCAAGCAGTGGTTAAATAGAGCCAAATGGATAGATGGAGGCAGGAGAATGATAGGCAGTTCAGGCATAGCCTGATCTAGTTTTTACTGTTTAATAGAAGGCTTCAGGCCAGAAGTTAATGTTCTGATTAAATTCATGGCTGTGTTCCTGAGAATCAGGATGTAGGGTGTATGTCCTGTCTGTGGAATTGTGCCATTATAGTTTGTGCTCAGTTTCCCATTGTCACGTTCATGTGAGAAAACACACTTCTGTGATGCCAAACGGGCACCAACATTTGACATGACTATACATTTGTGTGTAGTTTGTATTCGTTAATTAGATTGCACATATAGTGTGTTTCCTTTCAGCTTGATCTTAAAGCTGAGCTAACCTCGTAGGGTTTGTTCTTGATAATTCAATTATATCCTCAGATTTGTTCTCCAAAGGCAGCTTAAAATACGGTTCAGAAGCTTAAAATATGGCTCAGATTTTTGTACATCTATTAAACTTTTGAAAATGAGAAATTTTAATTTTTTAATTATTAAAACATTAAAAAAAAACTGTTTATTTGTTTTTGAGAGAGAGACAGAGCGCGAGCAGGGGAGGGGCAGAGAAAGAGGAAGACGCAGAATCCGGAGCCGGTTCCAGGCTCTGAGCTGTCAGCACAGAGCCTGATGCGGGGCTTGAACTCACGAACTGCAAGATTATGACCTGAGCTGAATTTGGCCGCTTAACCAACTGAGCCACCCACTTGCCACAGAAATTATTTTACTTAAGTAAGCTTGGTGTTCACTGGGATTCACCTTGCAGTGATATAAAACAAATACAGATTTTAGTTACCATTTGCAAAATTTATACAATAGATTTGACTAGAAATTCCTCACTTTTTGAACAATTCCACAGTTCCCTGATTTTCTCCCATTTCAGTGTGTTCATGTGCCTGTTAAATTCTGTTGCTGTCTAGTGAGTCTGTCCCATTGAAACTTGAGTGGTTAGGTCTTCCTGAGCCCCGCAGTTCCAAAATAGAACTGGAGGTTCCCCACAAGAACCTCCCTGATGCGGGGAGGTGCTTTTTTATTTCCTTGATTTTTATTATCTAGTCATATGATTGAATTGCAATAAAGTTTTCATTCCTGCTTTAGCTTTTCAATATCCCCCTTACTCGGCACAGCAGCTTCTTCCCAGATACGTCTCCTGAGACAAGGGAACCAAAAATAAAAATACACGGTTGGGTCTTCTTTGAGATGAAAAGCTTTACACAGAGAAGGAAACAGTTAACAAAACTAAAAGGCATCCTACTGAATTGGAGAAGATATTTGCAAATGACATATCTGATAAAGGGCAGTATCTAAGATGTATAAAGAACTTTTAAAACTCAATAGCAAAAACCAAATAGCCCAGTTAAAAAGTGGGCAGAATACATGAATAGACCTTTTTCCACTGAAGAAATCCAGATGGCCAACTGACACATGAAAAGATGCTCGAGATCATTCACCATGAGATATCAAAACCACCATGAGATATCACCTCATACCCGTCAGAGTGGCTAAACTCAACAGCACAAGAAACAACAGGTGTTTGGCAAGGATGCGGACAAAGGAGAACCCTCTCACACTGCTGTTGGGAAAGCAAACTGGTGCAGCACTCTGGAAAACAGTGTGGAGGTTCCCCACAAAGTTAAAAGTGGAACTACACTACGCTTAGGCAATTGTACTAGGAGGTATTTACCCAAAGGATACACAGTTACTGATTTGAAGGGCTACATGCACCCCGATGTTTAGAGCAGCTTTATATACAATAGCCAAAGTATGGAAAGAGCCCAACTGTCCATTGACTGATAAATGCTTTAAGATGTGGTGTGTGTGTGGGTGTGCGTGTATGTGTGTGTATGTATGTGTGTGTCCATACACATATGTATTTAGTGGAATATCACTATACATACTTTTAGAGGAATACCACTCAGCTGTAAAAAAAAAAAAAAGAATGAAATCTTGCCATTGGCAATGACATGGCTAGAACTCGAGTGCGTGATGTTAAGTGAAATAATTAAGAGAAAGACAGATACCATATGATTTCACTCATGTGGAATTTAAGAAACGAAATATATGAGCAAAGGGGAAAAAGAGAAGCAAACAGACTTAAGAACAGAGAACACACTGATGGTTATAGAAGGGACGGGTGGGGGATGGGCAAGGTAGGAGATGGGGTGAGGAGGGCCCACGTGATGAGCTCCAGGGGACCTGTGGAGGTGTTGAGTACACTTGAAACTAATACAACACTGTATGTTAACTGACAGGAGTTGAAATAAAAACTTACAAAAATACCATAGACTGGCTTAAAAAATAAGTATCTCCTTAAATTCTGTGTGTATTCAACTGACTTGGAAAGGTTATAGCACAATCTATTAATGAGTAGTTTACTAGGAAGCTAGTCCTACTTCTCTTCTTTGACTTGAATAAACTGTTAAAGCATCATCTTTTCTCCTTCTGATCAAAATAAGCAAATTATCTGCAGCAAGTGTACTCAGTGTTTACAGGTTAGAATTTCTCATTATCGTTCTGGTAGGTTTTCAGCCTTATTGTTAGTTCATATGTCCTGGCTTAATAGGTAAAACGAAGTTTGGGCTGAAAATCTGATTTCCCATATGTAGAAAAACCATAGTTTATATTTGAGAAACAAAAACAAAACCCCCTTAATCTGTTGGAGGGAGATGGTAAAGTCTGTAACAATACTAACCAGGCAGTATGTATTTAACGAGATAGCTAAAAGTCATGTGTTTTTATAAATTTAATTCTTTTATACATTTAGAATTGTTGAAAATAATTATTTTTCAGATTTTTTTTTTTTTTAAGTAGGCTTCGTTCCCAGTGTGGAGCCCAGTGCTGGGCTTGAACTCACAACCCTGAGATCAAGACCTGAGCTCAGATTAAGAGTCGGATGCTTGGGGCGCCTGGGTGGCTCACTCGGTTGAGTGTCCGGCTTCAGCTCAGGTCATGATCTCGCAGTCCGTGCGTTCGAGTCCCGTTTCGGGCTCTGTGCTAACAGCTGAGAGCCTGGAGCCTGCTTCGGATTCTGTGTCTCCTTCTCTCTGCCCCTTACCTGCTCATGCTCTGTCTCTCTCTCAAAAAATAAAATAAAGACATAAAAAAAAAAAAAGAGATGCTCAATCAACTGAGCCACCCAGGTGCCCCTATTTGCCCATATTTTTAAAGAAAATTATTTTTAAAATATTTTATTTTTCAGTAGTCTCTATATTGAGTGTGGACCTTGAACCTATAACCTGGAGATCAAAAGTCTCATGTTGGACCAACCGAGTGGGCCAGACTTCCTTCATGAAGACAGGTTTTTTGTTTGTTTGTTTGTTTGTTTATTTTGAAAGAGAAGCAGAGAGAGAGGGAGAGAGAGAATTCTAAGCAGGCTGTGCACCATGAGTGTGGAGCCCCGATGTGGGGTTCGAACTCACGGAGCTGTGAGATCATTGACCTGAGCCGGAACCAAGAGTCAGATGCTTAACTGACTTAGCCACCCAGGCACCCGCCTCCCTTGAAGAATTTTTAAAGAATTTAAGTATTTGTACCAATTGTTAAGCTTTTACAGTATGCTGCTTCTGACCTCTAGCAACTCTATGTAGATTATGTTTTGTCTTGATTACAAATGCACAGATGTTACTCCCACGTCATAGATGAGGAATGCGGAGCTCCCAAGGTCTTACCCGTGTGTTTGAAATTGTATATTTCTAAAGTGAAAATCGGGTTCCTGATATCAGTGAGATGTTTGCGAATTTTCTTATTTTCCTTTTCATCCTCATAGTATTGCTTTTGGATTTTGGATGGCTCCTCTGGGCAAAGGGAGTGAAGAATAGCGTTGGGCTCACTATCAAAATATTTTGGTTTCATTTGCATTTGTTTACTGTGCATCCAGGTGACATTTTTCAAAAGTTTATACGTTCAGTTTGGGCTCTTCCCAGGTTAGAACACTTGTGTTCTTCTTGGCTACTTTTATTTTATTCTTTTTGTTTTAGTTTGTTGAGATTTGCAAAAGATAGGTTTGTGCTTCTGTATTATTCTTTCCCTTCGGTCAAGGCATTTCCCCCCCCAAAGTTCTTGTCTGCTCTCTCTTACTGCTTCCTTAAATTTACTGTTTACATTTAAGCACAGTTGTAATATACAGTTGTTAGCTTTTATCTGGTACAACTTTGATTTCATAAAGAAACTTTTAGTTACCATTTGCATTAGAAACGGACATTCTGATCCTGTGTGTAGTTTTTTATTCTGAAACCAGGAGACCACTGGGATGTGTGAGGCTTTTATCAATAAAATGTTTTTAATTCTTTTAATGTTTTTTATTTATTTTTGAAAGAGAGGGAGCATGAGCAGGGGAGGGGCAGAGAGAGGAGGAGACACAGAATCGGAAGCAGGTCCCAGGCTCTGAGCTAGCTGTCAGCACACAGCTCGACGCGGGGCTCAAACCCCCAAACCGTGAGATCATGACCTGAGCCGAAGCCGGACGCTTAACTGACTGAGCCACCCAGGCGCCCCTTCAATAAAATGCTTTTGTGCTTAAGTGTATTTGTGGGGACCAGTTATATTGTTTTTGTATGGACTTTTTGGGGAAGAAAAGTATATTAAAGGTTTTTATTTTTTTGGACGGGGAAGATAGTGAGGCTCTGAAATCTAAGTCTGTGTATTTCCATGGTTTATAAACTGTCATAGTTAAGTTTCCGTGCAGAAAGCCCACTCACTTTTTAGTAACAGTTTAAAGTTATAGTGAAATCTATACTTTTATTTTAGAACATTAATAGTTTTCGAAAAATCTTAAGATAATCAATACATAAACTGACTTTATAAGGAGAGAAAGCAAGCTAGTTAAGTTTGTGCTGTGATCCATTTGCTTTATGGTGAACGGGATATGACCCAGCATAGCCTGCCAGCTTAGTCTTATTTTATGCACTTAACGTTTTTCGGTGTATTGATGGTTTTAAAATGGGATCCTTTACAATATACTTTCCAAAACGCAGGGGCAAAGGGGAATTGTCATGCTGTGTTCAAATCTTGTTGAAACAAAATCTGTTGCTGTAGTTTATAGAAGAAGTAGTGTGCCACATCAGACATTTTTCATTCAGTGTGGGATGCTGGCTATTTATGTTTTACAAAGTAAAATCAAGGGAGCGGCTAATTATTTAATGGGGTAGGTTTTCTTGCTTTCGTAGCCATGGTGACTAGTATACAGAACAATAGGACTATGTAACAGACCCTTATTTTATTACTGATGTGTCTTGATGTGCTTTTAAACATATTTGACGGCAGGGCTGACTAAGGCTGCAGAGTTTGCAGGTGTCTTCTCCCGGTCTGAAAGTTGCCTTTTAGCTTTGTTGATTGTTTCCTTTGCTGTGCAGAAGCTTTCTGTCTTGAAGTCCCAGTAGTTCAGGTTTGTTATTGTTCCCCTTGTCCCAGGAGGCACATCTAGTAAGAAGCTGTTATGGCCGATGTCAAGGAGGTACTGTCTGTGTTTACCGTATCTGAAAAGGGGCTAATATCCAACATATATAAAGAGCGCAAACTGAACATACAAAAAACAAGTAATCCAGTTAACAAATGGGCAGAAGATATGAACAGACATTTCTCCAGAGAAGACATCCAGATGGCCAACAGATTCATGAGAAGATGCTCACCCTGCCTCATTACCAGGGAAATACAAATCAAAATCACAATGAGATCTCTCTCTACACCAGTCAGAGTGGTGAGACTTGCCAACGCAGGAAACAAGTGTTGGTGAGGATGTGGAGAAGAGGGATCCTTTCGTACCGTTGGAGGGAATGCAGACTGGTGAGCTCTGGAAAACGGTATGATGGTATCTAAAAAAGTAAAAAATAGAACTGTCCTATAATCCGGCAATTGCTTTACTAAGTATTTACCAAAAGGATACAAAAATACTGATTTGGAGGGGTACACGCACCCTGTTGTTTAGAGCAGCATTATCAACAAGAGCCAAATTATGCAAAGAGCCCAAATGTCTGCTGACTGATGAATGGATAAAGATGTGTACACGCAACACACACACACACACACACACACTCACACACACACACACACACACACTCACACGAATATTACCCATAAAAACGAATGAGCTCTTGTTATTGGCAGTGATGTGGGATGGAGCTGGAGAGTATTGTACACAAAATGGGTCAAAGAAAGATACCATGTGATCCCACTTGTATGTGGAATTTAAGAAACAAAAGACAGATGAACTTAGAGGGTTAAAAAAAAGAGGCCATCCAGGAAATAGACTTGTAACTAGAACAAACTGAGGGTTCCTGGAGGGGAGGTGGGCGGAGGGATGGGCCAAATAGGTGACGGGCATTCAGGAGGCACTCGGGATGAGCCCGGGTGTTCTGTGGAGGCGATGAATCCCTGAGTTCCACACCTGGAACTAATATTATACTGTATGTTAATGAACTGGAATTCAAATAAAAACTTGAAAGAGAAAGGTTGCAGAGTCTGGAGCTAGGCTGCTAAAGCCAAATTCCTGTCTCACCAGCGGGGAATGTGTGACCTGGTCAAGTTATTTAAGCCCCGGTTCCTTATCTGTAATGTGGGGATAAGTGCCTCGTGGAAGTGTAAGGATTGGATGAATTTGTGCACGTAAAGTTCTTGTAGGCTGGCACAAAGGAACGTGCTTAGTAAGCGGTAGTTACGGTTATATACATATCTTTGAGGGATATTGGCCTATTAATGTGCTTTCTGTGGGCGGCTGGACAACCTTTGACACACTGCTTGTAGAATTCTTTCCTTGCGCTGAGAGCTTCGAGGTTCCGGAGAGCTCCGCCCTCGTTCACGGGGTTCGTATCCAGTTGATGAGCAGGTATTGGGTACCGCTGGAGGGGTCCCCGCTGAGATGAGGGGCCGGCGGTCTGCTCGGGAAGACACCGTCCTGAGACCCCGGCGCCGCTCCGCCGCGCGCACGGCCCTCTGATCCCTGGCAGCAGCCGTTCAGAGAGCTCGTCAGACAAACCCGCGGGTTTTTGCTTGTCTGTTTTTGCAAAGACTTTTCCTCCTCCCTAAAGATGCAGCTTGTTCTCTTCTGACTCGGACGCTGGCTGGGCACACGCCGGGCGGGCCAGTTACCGCCACCCCGTCCTGTGGGTACAGTTCAGACGTCCTGCCTGGGATGGGGTTGGTCGCCTGCTTCCCTCCACCACCTCGCTGCCACCCCGAGAGTCCCACAGTCTCACGAAGCTGGCTGTGATCTCGCACATGGGATCGGAGCGCTGGAAGTCATTTGAAAGCATCCATTTCCACGAGTGACGGAAGTAACTGGGGAAGAGAGCGAGACACAGACATTTGAGAACTACTTCAGATTATAAGTTGACTTAGAACCAAAAATTTTTATAGAAGCTTTTGTATTTCATTTTCTCAAGCACCGTATTTCTTCAGAGTGTATGGAAGCCAAGTTTTGGTGTGTTTCATTGAATGTGTTATATTCACATCAACAAATGGTATTAGAGTAGGGTAGAGACTAGAAACTCGTTCTTTATAATGATGATTTTGTTAAAGCAAAATTTTCTCTCTTACGCTTCTATGCTCTTTGGCACAGATCTGTAATTATGGTTTATAAAGTATTCTCACATCCTCTCTTTCTGTGTTTTCTGAGAGTGACATGACTTCCCAGAATACTCAACATACTTAATACAGAAAGACAATATTTGATTTTGCTCTGGTTGCAAAAAGATACAATGAAGGATTCTGAATAAAGGTATTACAGATTGTTAAGTCCTAGGAAAAATCATCCTATTTCTGTTGGAGAAGGCATAAACTTTGGTAAGAGTAAACCGTAGATGAGACTAGGATCTTTTTTGTGTAATTGTAATCTAGAAATAGTTATATGTTCTGTTCTACTTCAGCAAACTTCTTTTGAATATATCATGAAACTCTTAAATTACTTACCTGGCTTCTCTTACCTATCAAATATAAAAATTTGAAAAAAAATAGGGAAAAATATGTTGGTAAATGAAGTTAAGGGGTTCAGTGTGTATGCATCTGTTTTACCTTTTCTGCCTTGGTTAGTTGAACAAGAATTGCAGAGGTGTGTGCGTCAGACTAGTTCGTTTCCTTCCTGCAGTCCTCACCGGGGAAATATGTGAAATTCACTAAATTAATTGAAAAGTTTTGAATGTCTTTGTGGCTTATGACAAATTCCTAAAGATTAGGGCTTTCTGAGTTCCAGTTATGTAGGCAGTGGATAAAAAAGTCAATATACTGCTATAAGGTATAGTTTAAGAACCTTTTAGATACATTTGGTTTAAATGCGTTCTGTGTATTTTAACCCTCTTAAGAGATTTGTAATATTTAGATCTGTTTTTCTTTGGAGGTTAGGTAGAAGTAAGACATGTAGAGTCAATGAATTGCTTCTGGGTAGAGCTCAGCGCACACAGGTTTTGCTGTAATGAAGATTTTGAAATACCTTTTTAGTAGAAGATGTGGACTGTTAGGTTAAAATTAAGTCGGATTCTGTAAAATTGCACTTGGGGGATTTTATACCCCTTTGACCAATTTAAGCATATCAGCCTTTCTTCCTGGTTTAGCCTTGAAACAGTAGCCCTGTCTCTGAGCTCTGCCATAATTGTGTTCGCCTACCCCCAACCACTGATGTCAGATTGCGGGTCGAGTTTTCTTTGCTGTCGTTCTGTTGGGTGGGGGGCTTGAGGATGTGGTTTGAGTATGCTTTTTTCTGTACGTCTTTTGTTTTGTAATTACTTAACTTTTAAATCCACTGTTATTACTCTGTCCGCCCCCCAACCCCCCGCCTTCTTAGACTTGCTGAGTTAGCGTGGGCTCATTCACATGCCTCCGTCCTGTATTCCTTCTTTTCCCCCCATGCCGTTATACACCGAACTGAACTTCATTGCCTCTTACACGTTGTTAGGAGAGAGCATTTCCTGTCAGTTGCACTTGGCAAATAAGTTTCCTGCTAGAAAGTCAGCTGTATGGTGTAACACGTATTAGGCACTCTAAAATACATGTTGAATAAAAGAAAGGAACTGAGGTCTTGAGGGGCTAAGTGAAGTAATACATGGGAACATTATAGCAGATACTATCAAATTGATACTCATTATGAAAGTACTCTGAGAGCCTCCAGAAATATTAGGTACAATAATATTAGAAATATTAGTATTCACGTAGTAGTATATCATTTTTCCAATTTAAAAAGATCTATTATGAAGTAATAGACTGTATATTAGGGATTCTTTTTATTTATTTACAAAAATTTTTAAGAATGTTTATGTTTTTGAGAGAGAGAGAGAGACAGAGCACGAGCAGGGCAGGGGTAGAGAGAGAGAGAGAGAAAGAGAGAGGGAGGGAGACAGAATCTGAAGCAGGCTTCAGACTCTGAGCTGTCAGCACAGAGCCCAATGTGGGGCTTGAACTCATGAGCTGTGAGATCATGACCTGAACTGAAGTCAGATGCTTAACCGACTGTGCCACCCAGGTGCCCTGGGGATGCTTTTTTTAAATTGAAGTATAGTTGGCACACATTGTTACATAGTTTCAGGTGTCGAGCATAGTGATTTGACTTCTCTGTATGTTACGCTGTGCTCATCACAAATGTAGCTACTGTCTGTCACCATGTAATGCCATTACAAAGTCGTTGACCTGTGGTATGTGTCTGTGCTGTACCTTTTATTCCTCTGACTTCGTCGTTCCATGATTGGAAGCCTGAACCTTCCATTTTCCTTCACCCATTTTCCCCAGCCTCCCACTCGCTTTCCCTCCACCAGCCATCAGTTTGTTCTGTATATTTATAGGTCCGTTTCTGCCTTTTGTTTGTTTTTGTTTTCAGATTCTACATATAAATGAACTCATGTAGTGTTTTTGTCTTTCTCTTTCTGACTTATTTCACACATGTAAATGTATGTATGTATACACACATATGTATGCACACATAATTAACTGTTTCGTTTTCTGAATTTCACATGTAAGTGAAATCGCATAATATTTGTCTGTCTTTGACTTCACTTCGCATGACACCCTGCAGGTCCAGGTCCCTCCCCACCCCCACCCCTGCCCCGTCTTTATCCGTTCATCTACTGGCGCCACTTGGGCTGCTGCTCCCGTATTGTACATTCGACTGCGATAAACCTAGGGGTGCGTGTATCCCTCTGAAGTAGTGTTTTTCTAGGGATGCAGTCGGTTGTATGTGACTGAACACCTGATCGACAGTGGCTAATGAGGGCTTATTTTTCTCATGGAGAAAGGAATTGGGAGGTCGGTGACTGTGGACGTGGGCTGAGCGGCTCAGCAGTGCCAGGGCGTTGCTCGCCATCGTCCTGCCTTCCCTTCGTGGCTGCGAGACGGGGCTCCTGCTGGGGGCCTCCCCTTCTGCGTGAGGCGCCACGAGGTGCATGGGCTGCGGCATCTCGCTTCGTTTCACCAGGAGAGCAAAAGCTGCCTAAGAACATCTCCTTAAAAAAAAATCCCTCGTAACTAATATCAGATATATGGTTTCTAGGATATTTTAGCATTTCTTCCCTATACATACAGAAATAAAAATGATATAATTTCAAAAAAACTAAAGAAAGAAAAAAAGAACATCTTTTCATTATTCCAGAGCTTTTAGGAAGCTGAAAGCCGTTCTTGAAGCCTTGCCGGCCAGCCAGCTTCCCCTGGTTGTTAGGGACCGGCTGTCTCACATGGCCGCCCCTCCCTAGAAGGAGGCGATTTAGCTCCTTCCGGCCTCTTAGTAGAGGTGGGGTAAGGGAGAAGAGGGTTGGAAGTAGGTGTTGGGCCTGCTAACCAACAGTACCTACAAAAGCTGCCACTCTGGCATGTCCAAATCCATGTAAGTCGTTTTTCTTAGGAAGACATTGTAGGGAGTTAGAGTCACCAGCTTTCCAAGGGAGACGGTCCTGTTCTCATCCACGCTTGCAGGTCCCTCTGAGTCCATGGTGTCTGCTTGATGCCCAGCTTTCTCTGTTAAGTTTGGTTATAGCTTGTCTCTGGTGCCCCTAACGCTCAAAGAGAAAATCTGTGCTCCCAGTGCATCCAGCAGAGTACTGTGGATAAGGAGCAGGGTGAGTGTGAAGACTCCTCCCACTTAGAAAACAGGAGAATGAGAAACAACTAAAAACTGGTCTACAAGCGCACCGTTCAGTGGTTGTAGACTTCCTGTTAATGGCAGTAGATGAAAGTCCTACTTAGCCAGTCCGTTGTTCACGGTCCCGGACAGGATCTCCCCTAGTCACGAGTTGATGACTACCATAGCTGTATAAGAAGTCTTGAACTCGGGGAGGCCAGTTCCTTCCACTTGAGTTTTCCTTTTGGCTCCTTCAGGGAGTTTCCCTTTCTGTATAAATTTTGGAATAAGTTTGCCTATGTGTGCCAAAACCTTCCTGGGATTTTGATAGGAGTTGTGTTAAAACTTCTAGAGCAGTTGGGGAAGAATCAACATCTTGACTCTGTTGAGTCTTCCAATCCAAGAACATGGTAAGTCTCTCCAGTGAAGGTCTTCTTTCCTTTCTTCCAACAAAATTTTATAATTTTCAGCCTACGGATCCAGCACATATTTTGTTAGCCTTATACCAAAGTGTCTCATTTCCTTTGGAGCAATTGTAAGTGGTATTGCTTTTTTAAATTTTGATTTCACTCATTGTTTGTTACTATCTACGGATGTGATTGATTTTTTGTTTGTTGATCTTCTAGTCTGCAACCTTGCAGATTTCACTTATTACCTCTGGGAGGTTTTTTGCAAATACCTTGGGATATTCTATGTAGATAATCATTATTTGCAAGGAAGAGAGTGTTATTTTTTTCTTTCTTTCTGATTGGTATGCATTTTGTTTCCTTTTCTTGCTTTGCTATGCTGTCTAGACCTTCTTCTGTTTTGTTGAGGAGGAGGTGAGATTAGACATCTTTGCCTGGTCCCTGAGCGTAGGGGCCAAGAACTGTCTTTCACTGTTAGGTATGATGTTGGCTGTAGGATTTTTGGTAGATGTTCTTTTTGTGTTTAAGAAAATACTACTGTTTTCCCCTAGTTTATGAGTATTTCTATCACTGAATAGGTATTGAAAGTGTTACGGATATTTAAAAATACTGTAAGGAAACAATTAGTTTTTAATTGGAAATAAGGTAGTATATGAATAGTAAAATGTTAAAGTCTGAATGTTATCTAATATATATAGCACTAAAGGTACCAAGTATTACTTGGCTCTGAATCTTTACTTATTTTTCACTATATAGGGAAAGATTTATAGAAATCATTTTATGTGAATATTCTTTTTTTCTCTTTGACATTTAAAATAAGTATTCCTTTAAGCATCAAAAACACTCTGTCAGTGTCTTTATTGGTCCTGTCACTGACATTATTTCCTGTCAAGGAAGAAGTACCTCCATTGCATAGAGAGTCCTGTTCCTTATTTTTTAGTGCTTTCTATTCTCTTGCAATTTTTTAATTTTTTTTGTGGCAGCTGTATATTCTTCTACTACCAAGCAGCCTGCTTGTCTAATCATGTTGTTTCAAAAGTAAAACAAAACACACACATATCCACACACACCCACAAGATAAAAAATGATGTTTATAGTAAAGTTACAGTAAGAGCCCCACTGAAAACCTCTTTTTCAAAACCATTTGCTAGGAAGCCATTTAATCACTACCTCATCACCCCCGAATTCTTTTTTAAAAATGTATTTATTTATTTATTTATTTGAGAGAGAGAAGAGAGAGGGGGGAGAGAGTGAGGAAGGGGGCGCACGCACAAGTGGTGTAGGGGCAGAGAGAAGGAGAGACAGAATTCTAAGCGTGGCTCCACGCCATCAGCCCAGAGCCTGATGTGGGGCTCTAACCTACAAACCATGAGATCATGACCTGAGCAACAGATCAAGAGTCAGAGACACCCAACCGACTGAACCACCCAGCTGTCCCACCCCCAAATTCATTAGCATCTCTTTTCTGCAGTCACCTTATTTATTTATTTATGTATTTATTTATTTACTTATTTATTTATTTTTACAAAACTAGAGTATAACCATCAGAAACGGGAATCAGCACTTAGGGCATCGCTGCCCCCTAATTGTCAGACCACGTTCCCGACATTTACACGAGTGCCTCTTCCAGCGAGGAGACCCACTGTGTAATCATGTTTTGCATTGGGCTGTCATGTCTCTTTAAGACTCCTTTAATTTGGGCCAGTTTTTGTCTCTTTCCTTGCCTTTTTATCTTTGATGTTTCTGAGGAGTATCTGAGGAATATCGCCGGTAATTTGAGTGTTTGTCCCTTGATTTGTGTTTGTCTGGTGTTTCTCAAAAGTAGGTTCAAGTTCTGTGTCTTTGGCAGCAATGTCTTTTGAAAGCCATGCTGTCTTCCTCTCGGTGCATTCTGTCCTGTGACACTTGACTCTGATTTGTCCCATTATTGTCGATGTTAACTTTGATCAGTTTGTCAAGGTGATGCCCTGTCGAGTTTCTATGCTATTAAGGTTACTTTTTGCCCCTACGATGTATTTTGTGAGACGGTGTTTTGGGAGTATGTAAATTCCCTGTTCCCCCCCCCCCCCCTGCCCCAGCTCTTGTACTCTCGCACCTCGCTGCATTTTTACGGGGATGCCTGCTTATCCCTCCTGGATTCCAGCACATTCAGGCACGCTCTTCCACACCTGCACGGGCCGTCCTCCTGCACGTGTGCCTACTGCCCTCACTCTGCTTATGCTCTGACAATGGGCGCTGGCCCATGTGCGTGCCCTAGCCACCTCCTTTGGCTTTGGCACCCCATGCCAGGCTGTGCTTTGGTGCACATGCCCGTCTCTTTGTAGGGTGGCCCTGACAGCCCAGGCGGGGCCGTCCTCTGTGGACATGCCTGTCTCGCTTTCCTCAGGCTCTGAGACCCTGGGCTGGGCTCCCTGCCTTGCGGGACGCTCTCACTCTGCTCAGACTGTGACACCTCATGTCAGACCACTCCCCTTTTTAGCCATCCCCACCCTCTTCATGTCCTGGGCACCAGTGCCCCCCGCCTTCCCATCATCCTGCTTGTGCGCTGACCCCCTCTTCCCTGCAGAGGGGCTCTGGTGTTCCTCCTCAGACCACACCTCCCCTCCTAACATGGCTGCCTGCTTGCTTCAGCCCCACCTAAAGGGTTTGAGGTGCATTGGTTGTATAGAAGCGTAGGGGAGGTAAGGGGAGCTGTTCTTTTCGTGGTTGTATTCTTTTATTTTATTTTTTATTTTTTTTTAATGTTTAGTTTTGAGAGAGAGACAGAGAGTGAACCGGGGAGAAGCAGAGAGAGAGAGGGAGGGAGACACAGAATCCAAAGCAGGCTCCAGGCTCTGAGCTGTCGGCACAGAGCCCGCAGTGCGGCTTGAACTCTCGGGCCACGAGGTCACGACCTGAGCTGAAGTTGGATGCTTAACGACTGGGCCACCCAGGATCCCCTCTTGGTGGTTAGATTCTTAACCAGCCCCGTTTGCTTTCTCGTCTTTACTTCTTGCTTCATAGCTCTTTTCTCGAGGAGTAGAGATCATTTGTAATGTTCTAAATGTAAAATTTATTTTCTTAGAGAAAAACTGGTGAGTATAATGCACGAATAGAAATGCATATGCAGAGCTCAGTTGTTTTCGGCATCACGAAGGAACGCGTCCCCGTGCGTGGGAGCGGAGGCAGCCCACCCCGGTGCCTGTCCTCAGCGGGGCAGTTGGCAGTGCATGTTCAGTGTGGCAGCTTAGCCTTAGAGCCAAACACCCACCCCAGCCCTACCTCCTGGTTTCCCGCTTCCGATGCCTTTCTGCAAGTCACAACAGTTTTCCACCTCTGTTTCCTCATCCCCGAGATGGAGGTCATAAATACTTACCTCATGGCGACTGTTGGGGAGCTCAGATGAGATAATGTTTTTAAAAATGCTTTGCAGGTGGTAAAATGCTATGCAAATGTGGTTATTCAGTTCTAATTTATTGCCTAGTCAAATTGAAATCTGTAGGAAATCAAGTCAAGCATTTTAATTGCACTTGTGACTTGTAGGCAAATTCCCTCTGATTCATAAGGCGGAGGAGAGGTCAGCACAGCGTTGGTTCCGTGCGGCTGCTCTCGGCCCATTGTTCTGTCGCCATCACTCAGTCAGGCAAGCAGTCCTCTTTTGAAGTCCTGTCCACTCACCGTGCGCTGTGTTGTGCACCGGCCTTCCTCACCCCCTTGCCTGCTGTCTGTCGTCCTTGGTGACATCAGCATCCTTGACCTCAGAGTTCTTTCCTGCACTTACAACCCCTTGTGGCACAGCCGTGCTTAGCGTGTGTCACTGGATAGGTGTCTTCCTGGGACCTGCACTCTCCTTCTCGGACCTGCTCCCCCATGGAGCTCCCGTCCATGCCACTGGAGTCACTCTTTCTGTCCTCTCTCCAGGTCAGAAATCTTGAATTCTTCCCCGTCATTTCCCGTGTCCAGGCAGCGTCTAGTTGTTTTATGTTTATGAAGATCTCTTTCCTAATCGAGCCTTTGTTTTCTCACAATTAACAATCTACCTTTGTCCCTTATTACCTAATCCCTGATCCTTTGAAACAACCTCCTTCAAGGCCAGCATTAGAACCTTGCCAGGTCCAAGCCTGGGCCGCTGCTGAATAATTGGATGAAGACTTCTAGGGTCAGAGCCAACTCTCTGAGGAGCCAGCCCTCAGACGAGCTGGTCAGGTGACAGAGAACATGGCTCTGGAGCCCTGTAAGGACCTCCAGGTGGTAGAGATGAGGTGCGAGGAAGAAGGTCTGGCTTCTCAGGCCCAGAGTCGTGTGGCAGCCGCTGGAATCCAGGAAGACCTGTCTCTACAACACTTCCATTATTTAAATATAGCTGCTGTTAACATTTTGGTACATTTCCTTCCAATCTATTTCTAATGCATAGGGTTTTTTTTTCTTTTACTTTTTCTATAGTTATTACTACATGCATAAATAGCATACACCTGTTATGTGGAAAAAACCATTTTCCATGATATGTTTCTAACTGTAGTTTTTTTTAATGGGTGTATAGCATTCCATAAGATTGTGAGGTCTTTGTTCCTTTGAGAGCAAGAAGCTCCCCAGGGAGAAACACTGGGTTCTCCATCAGAGCTTGACAGCAACTTCTACTGGAAGTGTTTTTCTAGTGTTAGCTTCTGATTGCTGATGGAACTAGTCTGTTTGCCTCTCATTTGGCATTGGTGCTTACTCATTAGCAGGGTTTTATGCGTCGTCGGGTTTTGCTTGATTGTCTTTCCTTCCTCCCTCCTTACCTCTCTTCCTCCCCTCCTCCGTCCCTCCCTCCCTTTCTTCCTTCCTCTTTTCCTTTCCCCCTCCTCTGTCCCTCCCATCTGTCCATCCATCCATCCACCCACCCACCTGCCCACCCACAGTGAGAGCCTGTTGTCTCCTATGGTCTCAGCTTGGCTCGGGATTTAGAATGAATCATTGAGGGTCTTACCCTGGGGGACACAGATGTATGAGTCTTCGCTGGGATGTGCCCGCTAGTCTTTCTCAGGAGGGTAAGGAAGGGCCTCTTGGGGGAGGTGACGTGTAACAGAGTTGTGAAAGGTCAAGTAGGAGCTTGCTGGGGGCAGACCCGTGGAGGACACATTGAGGCAGAGAGCCCAGAGTTGGGAGCAGTGATGGTGTGGCTCAAGCCTCTCCCTAGTGGGTTTTTGTGTTTTGTTTTGGTACTTTTATTTTTAATTTATTTTTAAATGAACTTTATCAGAATTTACCATTTTTTAAAAAGTTGATTTGTTTGTTTTGAGAGAGTGAGCCAGCACAGGTGTGGGAGGGCCAGAGAGCGAGGGGCAGAGAGAGAATCGCAAGCAGGCTCTGCACTGTACGTGGAGCCCCACGTGGGGCTTGAACTCATGAACCGGGACATCATGACCTGAGCCGAGATCCAGAGTGGGCCGCTCAACTGCCGGAGCCACCAGGCGCCCCTGTGGTTTTACTTTACAGTTGTTGAGTGACCGTATTGATAGAAGAATTCCCATATACGCCGTTTCCAGAGTGCAGTTCAGTGGCTTTTAGTGTATTCACAGAGTTGTGCGGTTATTACCACGGCAGGTTCGTTCCCCCTGGTAGAATCTCCGTGTCTTTCAGCTCTCCCCCTCAGGTGGCCTTGCCTTTCCAGCCCTCAGCAGCCACCAGCCCACTTTCTGTCCCTATAGATTTGCTTCTTTGGGCCTTGCACTTAAGTGGAATCAGAGGACTTGTGTGCCTCTGTGACCTCTTTGAGGTAGCGTGTAGTTTTCAAGGCCTGTCCGTGCTGTAACACGTATGGATGCTTCATTTCTCTTTGTTGTCTACTGACGTTCCGTTGTATGGACGTACCACATTTTATTTATCCAGATATCAGTTAAGGAACATTGGGGCTTTTCCCACTTTTAGGCTATTAAGAATAATGCTGCAATGAACCTTGGTATTACAGGTTTTTGTGGGATCATATTTTCATTTCTCTAGGAATTTCTACCCAACAGAGGAGTAGCAGGATCATAGATTAACCCCATATATACCAGTTTAATGAACTGTTAGACTGTTTTCCAAAGCAGCCATACTGTTTTACATTCTAATCAGCCGAGTATGATGGTTATAATTTCTCTGCATCCTTAACAACACTTGGTATTATCTTTTTTTTTTTTTTTTTAGTTTATTTATTTAGAGAGAAAGACAGAAAGCGTGAGCAGCTGAGAGGCAGACAGAGAGGTGAGAGAATCCCAAGTAGGTTCCATGCTCTCGGCATGGAGCTCAAAACAGGGCTCAATCTCACAATCAATGAAATGAGCCAAAATTAAAAGTTGGATGCTCGGGGCGCCTGGGTGGCTTGGCCGGTTGAGCATCCAACTTTGGCTCAGGTCGTAATCTTACGGTTATGGGTTTGAGCCCCGCTTTGGGGTCTGTGCTGACAGCTCAGAGCCTGGAGCCTGCTTCGGATTCTGTGATTCCCTCTCTCTCTGCCCCTCTCCTGTTCGTGATCTGTCTCTCTGTCTGTCTCTCAAAAATAAATAAACATTAAAAAAAAATTAAAAGTTGAATGCTGAGCCACTCACGTACCCTGGTATTTTTAGATATTTTTATTATAGCCATCCTAGTAGATGTGAAGTGGCATCTCAGTGCAATCTTGATTTGCATTTCCTCCATGGCTAATGATGTTGACCTTCTTTTCATGGTTAATCTTTGGAGATTATCTTGTTTATTTCATGTTTATCTTTGGAGAAATGTGTATTTACATCTTGTGCCCATTTTTAATTGGATTATTTGTTCTTTTATCATTGAATTGTCATAGTTCTTTATATTGTCTAGTTTTTCAAGCAAAATCAAGACTAGAATACATTATTTTTGACTTCATCACTAGAAAATGAAACAATTAATTGAAATAAATTTAAAATTACCCAAACGAAATGAAATTTAAATTGGAAAAGTAGATATGGAGTTAGAAGATATTAATTTTAAAAGGTAATATTAATACATACCACAGATTAAATTCTAGTTAGATTATTTTAGTTGTTTAAGGTAATTTTCTTTCCTGCGCACATTAGCGTCAGGTAACTAAATATTTTACTCTTCGGCAAGTCCCTTGTTACAAGCTGCTGTGACAAATGAGTAAGGCTGTTAATAGTTTCTTCTTTCCCAAAGAGCTCTCCAAGACCATATTGTTTGTTCTCTTTGGTCTCAAATTGGTAAAACATACCTATAATTTTAGAAAGTTTGAAATCGCTATTTTGGGAATATTATTTATGAGTACCTATCCATCAGTTGAATCAGTATTGGATGCCGACTAGGTGTACGGCTGTTCTGTTTCTTTCCAGGGGTTGTATTCAGAATATCTAAGGCGGGTGCGGCCTGGACACTGACCAGTCAGAGTGGACGCTGGCCTTAAAGTGCTTGACTCAGCAGGTTCAGTTTCATTATTTCATTCAGCAATCTTTGATAATCTTCTTTGCACCTGGGCGTCCAGCAGACCTAGGCCTCGTCCGTAGTTTTATCTTTGGTATGGGTTTTCTGGCCTTGGCTGTTTCCTGTGGGTAGTTTTCTTTTGATTACCAAATTGGTAATCCCTTCAATCCCGGAAGTTTACTAAGTTAAAATCCAGAGGTAGCTGTCGAATTAGAGATGATCATCCATGTACAATCTTAACTTCCCTTCCAGGAGGTACTTCTTTACTCCAGAATTTGTCCTGGAAGATGGTCATTCGTCGCGGATGACTCCACTTACTGATCTGTGCTAAACAATTGAGAATTTGTATATCATTCTGAATGAAAACCAGATGCTTTGCAGTTTTGCTCGTGAGTGTTTTTTTCTCCGTTGTGATTTGCTCCTTGGCTGAATAGAACTTTTTTTCAGCGTATTGCTGTAAAAATACTTGAATGAGGAGGGAAAGTTCCCATAGAAAACGTGAATGCGAGGCTGCGATGGACCGGCTGCCCTGGAAAGCCACCCTGGCATCGGCCCGGCGGCATCTGCCACTCATGGACCCTGTCTCACCCTCGTTCCCAAACTCTGCTTTTCCTTTTCATCGGCTGCGTGGGTCGCCGGACGCACCCCCCCCACATTAGACACGGCTGTGGACGCCGGCGCGGAGAGCACCCCCGAGGACTTACAGCACGACAAGGAGGGGGTGGAGAGTGGGAGATGCGCACCTGCTAGTGGGGACACTGAGGAGGAGGGTGGGGAGCAGGCGCTGCTAGCCGGGTGCGCCGCGAAGGGGAGGGTCGTGGGGACAGGAGGAGGACGGGGATGCAGACGGGGAGCCGAACGGCTCTGGCGGACGGGAAGCAGAGACGATGACGAGGACCACGTTGGCACCAAGAAGTGAGGACTGATGGGGAGGACTAGACAGCAAAAAACAAAAAAAGGGAAAATTAAACTTAAAAAAAAGCAAACAAACCATGTGACCCATTCTTCCTCCACGTCCTGTCCCAGAATCTAAGCGTGGTCACCTGTGAGTGCAGAGTCCGCTGTGGCCAGTGCCTCGTGGACGTGAGCTGGCCTCCTGCCCCCAGCCAGGCCTGCGGCGCGGCCTCGCAGCAGGGAGGGGAAGGAACCCACGCTCCCATGTTCCTGCTGCGCTGCTCGTTTTCTTAAAAGTACTTAAGAGAGGGAAATGTGCGTTTTTAATGTACATTGCATGTTTTTGTTCCTCTTCTGAGGGGCAGCCATTTTCAATGACCTCAGATGATCAAACCAGCCCCGGAGGCTTCTCTGGCCCACCCCTGACTTGACTTGTGCTGTGACCATGTTCATCCCGCTGTCACAGGAGAGAAGCCTGGTGCAAACCTGCAGCTCTCAGTCCCAGAGTTCCAGTAGCGTTTGTGTGCGTATTTAGCTGTAGTGTAAGTAGTTTGTTTTATGAGGTGGTTAAAAAGGTCAAAGGTAAAAGGTTCTTTCCTCCCTTCCTTCCTTCCTTCCTTCCTTCCTTCCTTCATCTGTGTGGTTACTCTTTATTTTTTTGTCTAAGTGTGAAACATTGTTCAACGATAAACTGGAATTGTATTTTGCTGAGTTCTTAAAAAAAAGATACATTGCATTTTTTAACAACTCGTTTTTTTGTGTGTGTGTAGTAAATGATCAATAGTGACCCCCCTTACTCAAATATGGTTTCAACTAGCTGCCAGCAACGTGTATCTAATTAGCCCACTTTTCAGGGATCCAGATGTATAGATTACCTATGACTCTCAAAGCAAAAAGCTCTTGGTTTCCTTTGGTTCCTTGAGAGTTTTCTAAGGTGCCTGATTGCAGCCACAGGAGGCAGGAGGCTGTTGCAGGGTCTGGGGGACGGGGTGGCTCGTCTCACACAGGGGTGGTGGCAGTGGATGGAAACAGACGAGCTCACATTAGTGTGGAGGTGAAATCCTCCGGGAGGGGTTGGATGTGCTGCAGGGATGGCGATGGGAAAGGAATGGCTCCAGGTGACTCAGGTTCCCGGTTTTAGCATTTGGGTGGATGTGCCCTTTGTAGAGACGGGAGGACAGGAAGAGGTACCATTTAGTCCTTTGTCGGCTTTCAGCTACGATCCGCTGGCTCTCCTCTGTCCCGCTCTGTATTGCTTGGAACTGCATTTCGCAGTCCTCTTTACCTTTTGGCTTTTGTGGGTGTGACTGGCCAGTGAGAGGCACTGACGCAAGCCTGGAGGATCGCAATGGGGAGAGACTGGGGTGCTTCCCTCCCTCTCCTTTTGCTCCGGCTTGTGTCCCAGGACCGTTATTCCAGTGACTGCGCTCCTACCAGACAGCTCCTCCCTCCGGTGGCCCCGGCTCCCATTGGATAGCTCTAGCATGCGGTGTAGCCCTTGCCCAATGACGGCAGCTTCGGGGTTCTTATAACCCCGCCTTTCCCGGTGGGTCCCTCCAGCCTTCGGGCCGCTGATGGGCTCTTGCTGTCACTCATGTCCTGGTTGGCCCTCCATTCTCTTTTTGGTGTCTTGGCTCTTCCATCGCCCATGTAACCACAGTTCTGTATTTTTCTGAAATGTTGAGAGTGATTTCCTAACTAGAATGAACCTGATGAATACAAGGGTGAGAATCGGAGAGTCCAGTTTCAGAAGTGGTTTTTGTCAAGTTTAATATTTCCATGCTACATTCCACTGGAGACGTTATGGGGTGAGCTGGTTGGTGGGCTCGGATGGATGTCTGACCTGCAAGTATAAATTTAGGTTTCGTCTCTCAGCGTAGTGGTAGTATTTTAGACCATGGGCGGAATGATTGGGGTCTTGGAGTGAACAGATGAGAAGAGAACCAAACTCTCGGACCTCAGGAGCTCTACTCACGGAGGACAGAGGGGCTGAAAGAGGAAACGGGAGTGTTGTGCTGTTGACCCCGACAAGAAAGGGAGGTCGCACTGCCTCTTGCTGCCGCTGTTGTGGCATTTGGTTGGTGCAAAAAGAGTTCTTTTGAGATGTTTGACTGTAGAAGGACTAAAGAAATGGAAGAGGGGAAGATTCAGACAAGCGACAGGTTTTATAATTGCTTTTTAAAAAAATTTGAAAATGCTTATTTTTTGAATATACAAGGAAGTCTTCCTCTTAGTTTGTCTCCTGTAGATCCCGTTTCTGCTCCCTCCACCCAGTTCCAGGCGTGGCCATTTATTCCTGGCATCCGTCCCGACGCTTTGAACACAGATGCATGCACTCGTGATTATGGAGTCTAGATTTTACCCCACGGCCCCAGTGGTTCCACACCGTATGTATATTGTAGCGTCTTATTCTCTGGGCAACATGTCCCGGTGGTCTTTCTCTTTTAGGACTTAGAGGTTAGTCATGCTGGTTCTTTTGTGAGCAGCTCTCTAGCAGTCTCTGTTCTGCATACACTTGGCATGTGTTTAACCGGTCACCTCGTACTATTACAAATCATGCTGCCGCGAATGCCCTGCACACACGTAAGGATGCCACTTAGCTGAATCCTTAGACTTCTTGGTCAGAGGATACGCATTCGCCCCTCCAGTGGATGTTGCCCAAATCGTGTGCGTAGATGCACGGGTAGTTTACGCTCCTGCTGGCGCTGCCCCGAGTGCCGGCTTCTTCACGGTATGTCAGCCAGGGTGTGATCAGGCTCGGGGCTGTTGACACTCTAGTAAGTGAAGCAGGGTACGCTTGTTTTTTCTTAGGGCAGTTTTAATTTTCATTTATTTTAAGAATGGGATTGAGCATCTTTCTGTACGTTCAAGAGCCATAAGTGTTTCTTTTTTGGGTGAACTCTTAAGTTCATCTTCTTTGCCCATTTTTTTTTTCTATTAGAGTTTGTTCTTCTTAATTTTTGACTTTTACTCATGAGATCTGTGGGCCTAAACGTCCATAGTGGCAGGACCAAGAGCACGCAGGCTAAGCTGATGGGCAGTGGTTTTGGATAGAGGGGTGGCCACCGGATCGTGAAGTGCCCTGACATGTCCGTTTGGTTTGTACATGGGCTCTTACTTTACTAACCTACTGAATGCATAGAAATAGACGCCCTGTTAGAGATTCCTTAGATGGAGTGACTTCTTTTTTCTTTTTTTTTTTTAATTTTTTTTCATGTTTTATTTTTATTTTTGATACAGAGAGAGACAGAGCATGAGAGGGGGAGGGGTAGAGAGAGAAGAAGACACAGAACCAGAAGCAGGCTCCAGGCTCTGAGCTAGCTGTTAGCACAGAGCCTGACGTGGGGCTCGAACCCACGAACGTGAGATCTGACCTGAGCCGAAGTCGGAGGCTTAACCGACTGAGCCACCCAGGCGCCCCTAGATGGAGTGACTTCTGAGCTGATCATGTGTCAGGATCAACAGAGTGACTCAAATTGGAAAGACGATGGGGAATATTAGCAATGTTCTTTCCTGCACAATACAAGAGAAAGGGTCTGTCTTGCACTCTGATTTTGATTATGACCAGCCCTACTCAGCTGTGTCATTAATTTTCAGTAGTTATTGGTAGAATTTTGCCAGCTATTATTTCTTATTTCAAAAAAAATGTTCTTTGATTTTCATACGCTAAACAGAGTTCAAGCTGACCCTCGGCTTCATCTTATTTCTGTAAAGCACTCAGCAAGACTCATTTTAAAAGAACAGACTTATTACATGAGCAAGCTCTAAGAATAAGTGCTTCCCCGTAGGATTCCTGTGTTCTGCTTCGCTCAGAAACACACGAGCCGTCCCTGGTTCTCTCCGGGGAGGCTCCCTTCTTGCTCTGAGTGTTTCAGACCCGGAACTGACTGGAGACACTCCGTCTCTTTCTTTCATTTCTTCTCTCCCTCTCTCCCTTCTTCTTTTCTGCTCCTTCCTGCTTGTCCTCCCCCTGCTCCTTCCCATCCCTCCCCTCCCCCCCCAGCAGGCTAAAGGCAGAGTACTTTCTCGCAGATCATTTTCATTGCTTTTGTAAAACCGATTTTGAAAACACGGTCACTCCATGCTGTTTACACAGTCCCTGTGGAGAACAATGAATGGAACAGAGACGAGAAAAGTGAATCCACTGACCAGAGCGCTCATTTTGCCTTTTATTGGTTTTTAAGAAATTACTTCTTAAACATGCACCTCAGTGGTGCTTTTAAATTCGCTCACTAAAGCATGGTCGCTGACTGGTAGGCGCCCGGTGGTTTGTATTGCATAAGTAAGCTCGCTGGATATGATGAAGCATAATGGACATTTAAACTGTTTGGACTTGCCTTCCAGAGCTCCATAGTAAAAAAAAAACTCCCCCAAAGTGCTTTGGGGGCTAAAGCCATCAACCTTCCCTCTGCCCCCCGCTCTTCATTTTGTTCATAGTGAATTTTTATTTGTATCACTTTTCTTAACTGCCCTATTAAAGCCAGGAATAGAGCCCTCTCCCTGTCATATGCAGCTGCTCTAGTGGACTTTCAGATGGAACGGTCACGTGGTCAGTGTTCTGTTCCGAGCGGTGCCGGTTTGACCCGTGCCCGTCTCTGCTCTGATGCCACCGTCCCTCGGAAGTCTGCGGGGCGGGGGCAGCCGGTGGCTGGGAGAGGTGGCCTGGGCCTTGGACTCAGGGTCCCGCTCTCATTATCAATTCTCTCTCTATTTGCATGTCTCCTGCGGATTATAGATGGCCAAGAGCTGACATGTTCAAGATCTTGGAAATCTTGGAAATAGCCAAGCAGTTCCTTTTGAAGCCTGATTATTAGTCTTCTTAGAAATACCGTGAGGCAGTCTCACGGCCATGCAATACTTCTTTGTTTTGTTTTTAGATATTGTCTGTATTATTTTTGATCAAGAGGCAAAGAGCCACTAATGAGGCATTCTAATTTCCTTAAGTTTATAGTCTCTGGAGTCAGTTTGTCTGGATTCCTAATCCTGGTCCCCGCCCCCTTGCTGTGTGATTTTAGGCAAGTTACTTTTCCTTTCTAAGCCTTAGATTCTCTCTAAAATTAGAGTCAAAGGGAACCCACCTCAAATTGGGAGGATTAAGTGGGGAAAAAATGAGTACAGTATGCTTGGCTCATACTCTTGGTTGCATAATATATAGTCAGCAATGCTAGCTATTACCAACACGGCGACACAGAGATTTATTACTGTAGACTTAAGAGTAATTTATCTTGTGTATATAAAGAAATAGTTTGGAGAGTAACGCTTTTTGATTAAAAGAAGTAGTAGTTTGTTTTTCTCTCCTCGCACTTGGAGTAGGTGGTGTGTCAATGACCACCATTTTCTCGGTTCAGTGAGTACAGAAGCTTTTAGCAGTGAGTAGAGAAGTCTCTCAGAAAATATATATCAGGTCACTGTGTTCATGATGGGTCTCAGCAGGAAAATAGTTTTTTATATTCTCACCTTAAAATGAAAGAACACTATCGATTCTAAGCTCCCTGCAAAAAGGGAACTTAAAAAAATAATTTAAAAAGGTTTGATTCATTTTCTTAGATGAAAAAAAGCAATAGATACTTAAAAGAATTGAATGCAGATGGATATAAATTGAATATTAACGTGTCCTGTCTCAGGATTAAGCTCTATACGGTTATACAAGTAAGGCCCATAAAATCAGAAAAGAGAAAGGCTGTAAAGGGAGCACACGGACCGCTCGCCCTTCTCCTCATTCCCAAGGGCAAACCCCTCAGCTTCATGACTAGACTTCCAGAAATGCTCTTAGAATGGAGTTTCTCTTAAAAAAGTTTTTTTCACGTTGGTTCATTTTTGAGAGAGAGACACACACAGAGTATGAGTGGGGTTGGCGTAGAGAGTAGCAGAGACAGAATCGGAAGCAGGCTCCAGGCTCTGAGCCGTCAGCACCGAGCCCGACACGGGACTCGAGGCCTCTAACCGCGAGATCATGACCTGAGTCAAAGCTGGATACTCAACCGACTGAGCCACCCAGGCGCCCCTGGAATTTCCCTTTTAAAAAAACAAATACAGTACCTGCTCTCTGCACCTTGCTTTCTTTCGCCTGATGATTTAACAAAGACTATTATAAATTAGCATTTAAAGCTTGATCTTGCTCTTTAGACAGCTCAGGGATATTTTAGTCGTAGTCTCTTAATTTATTTTAAGAGCTTCCTCATAGTGGATAGGTAGGCTTTCTAGGCTCCGTGCTTTGTCAGTGATGCTCACTGAGATGTGCAGGATTGATGACTTGTCTCTACATAGGTACATATGTGTGTATAGAGGTGCGTGTCCACGTGTGTGTGTATAAATACGCACATGTGTGCTACAGGTAGCCAAGAAGCACGTGTCAGAAATCCTGATGCGCATTTAAACTTCTGAGAGCAGTTTCCACGCTGCATTCCAGAGAGTTTCAGCCATGTGGACCGCCGTCAGCTAAGTGAGGCACCAGTGTGCCCGTCGCTCTGCTAGCACTAGGTAGTGTCGTACATTTTCATAGTTTCCAGTTTAAAATGAGAATATATGATCTTATTTCGTTTTGCCTTTAAAAAATTCAGTGAGATCAATGTATATCAGGATAAATTCCTAACAGGTAAAAGATCTACAAGTAAAACCCTCTGTGTGTTAGGAGAAAACATTGGTGAACTCCTTGGTAATCTGGGAATGGAGGAATGTTGTTAATTATGACTCAAAATCTAGAAGCAATAAGAGGAGAGGCTGATGAATTTGATATCCTAGAAGTAAAACTACACGAAGAAAGTCCTTAGGAAAGTAAAGTGACAAATCGGGAAAAAATACCATAATATATCATCAGCAAAGAATTAATATTCCCCGTGTGTGTGTATTTGTGTATATTAGTAATTAAAACAAGATAAAAATGACTGTTTTGCCTGAGGGGGGGAAATGGGCAAAAAGACACGAACAAATGGAAAACATTAAAAGAAATTGCACAGAGTCCTTAAATATATGAAAAGAGGTTGAGCTCATTCACGATAGGAGAAATACGTACTGAAACCTCCCTGGGACCCCAGCTTCTCACCAGGTTGGAATAAGTGCAGAGGTTTGGTAGCGCGCTGTGTGGGTGTTGATGTGGGTCAGCGGGCAGTCTTGGGCATTGCTTCTGGCGTGCAAGGTGGCACACCCTTTACAGACAGGAATTTCAGAGTATGTAATGGAGCGACCTAAGAATTTGTCCCTTGACAACAGTCCTGCGTTTTTGGGCTTGATTCTGAAGGTAATCTGGGAAATACACAAAATTCTAGAAGCACAGAGCTTTCGCCACAGCACTGCCTTTTGGAATGAGAGACTGAAAATAATCAAATCTTGACAGCTAGAGTCCATGTGGCTAGTCTGAAGCTAGCTCCCGTCCAGACCAGCCCTGGTATCCCAGCTCAGGCACGGGCCGTGCTCGACTTCTTTGTAGATGTTTTTCAGCTGCACGTTGACTGCACCGGAGGCCACAGCTCAAGCAGAAATCTTTCTTGGCTCCTCTCCAGGCCTGTGCCTCCAGGCTGGCTGCCTTCTTCCTACCTCTCCCTTCCTTGGTTCCTTCTAGCCCATCTGCCTCGTCCTTCTTTCCTTCAGTGCTCTTCTCCGGCTGGTACACTGGAGAGCCTGACCCAAATGGCTTGATGGAGGCAGATCCGTAAGGGGCTACCTTTCTCTTTGCAGATACGTAGTCTGATAACCAAGTCATCCACTGGCAGTGGTAGGTTTGAGCACTGACTTTATTTTGGGAGATGGGTTCTTGGAAAGGCAGTCCTTCTGGCATTTCTTGATTCTTCTAGATGGTAGACAGTGCTCAACTGGCATATTTCTGCTTCAGATGCCATTCACTCCCACCCTGCTAATGTTAGTGTTTGAAGTTGGGACATATCTTAAAATGGATAAGAACATGAGTGCAGTTGTCTACCCCTCTGGAGACGCTGTAGCAAGGTTGGTGGTGTTTCTGATCATTGCCGGCATCTTAAAACCCAGGCAATGTGTTTGTAAGGGGGCAAATCATGTGGACTCTGCTTTCTTTGTGGGCAGATCACTCCCTTTTGTAGTGAGTTTATTTTCTGTGTTACTTAGTTAAAAAAAAAAAAAAGGGTCTTTGAGTGATGGTGAGTTGGCACAGAGATACAGATCTCTTTCTTGAAGTCTTAGCATTTAACATAATTGATTACCCCTTTTTCAAATACTTTTTTTCTTTGGATTTCCGTCACACCATGTTTTCCATCTTTTCTGCTCTTCTCCTAAGAGTGCCTTTACCACGTCTTCTTCCCATTTCACCCTCTTCTCCAGACCCTGGACTGCCCTCCACTTCCTTCTCTCTCCTTTCAGTTTTTCTCCTGTGATCTCATCTGTTCCCATAAATTTTGCTATCTTCTGTAGGGTTTTAGTTCTGCTCTTTGTCCAGGCTGAAAGACTCTCACGAGTTTCATTTTCTTTTACACCAATAGTATTTCTGGTTGGAGATTTAATAGGGATTTCACACCAAGCATGGCTCCCCCCAACCCGTATTGATTCTTTTAGTCCCCAGATCCCTCTTTCCAGAATTTGCGCAACTCAGTAAGAGGCACCACAAACAACTGATGATCAGGCCCAAGTTCCTTCCATGTGCTGAGGAATCCTGCGCGCTTCCTTCTGGCACCATTCCTGTCTAGTCTGTCCAGGAATTCTCTTGATTTTCCCTCTGAGATAGGCCGCCTCCATTGACTTCTTGATTTGCCGTCGCTGACACCCCTGTCTGGATCACCACGCCCTTTCACTTCCTCTCCGACCAGTGTGTCAGCTTCCAGTTGGGTTTCTGGACTTAATCTTTTCCCCATCTGTCATCTTCACGGCACTTGCAGAACGGGCTTTCTGAAGTAGCGGTGAACTGTTTGAAGCCCCGTGAGGACTTCCTGTTACATTTACAATACTGAGTGTGGCCCTTGACTTGCCCGACGGCCTGGTTCCCGCCTGCCTCTGACCTTTCCATCCTGACTTCCCTGTGTCCAGTCACACTGTTCTCTCTGGTACCAGAATATGACAGGCTCAGTCTTGTTTTATGGCTTTCATTTTACACTTGTGTTTCTTCTTGAAATGTTCTTTCTTCTGGTCTTTACATGCTAGGTTTCTTTGGTTACTTACGTCTCAACTCAGATTTGAGTCGACGTCTCTGAGACGTTTTTTGACCAGCAGGCCCCTAATTATTCTCTGTTCAATACTCTCTCTTATTCTCTTAATATCTTTAACCACTACCTGAAATTACCTTGTCTTCTGTTTGTTTGTTGTTATCAGACTTCCTTCTCAAGACTTAAACTCTTGGAGGGTAGAAACTCTTGTCACAGCCATATCCCCTGTACCTGGAGTGGGTCCTCATTGTGTTATGGTTGTTTACTCACTGATGGGTGCTTGTAAATGCTGTGCTTTGACAGTATCACGTAAGATGCACTAACACAAAACTGAGGTCAGAAATAACTGGATAAGAGACTCTTGTGTTTATTGGAGAAGGGACAATCTCTTTTGAGGGGTGCTTAAAAAGTTGTATAATTTTGTGGGCATTTTGGTATGTTCATTGGGTTCCTGTTGATCGCAGTTAGATCACCAAGAATAGTATTCACCTTATCTGGAAAGTTCGTACATTCTGCCACATTTCAGACAGAGTGGAGTAATTTGCCGTATTTATGCCAGAGTTTTCTGTGAGATGGGCTTTTACTGGAGTATGTCTGGTGAGAGTTGTCTTTATGGTGTGAGTTGGCTTTGAGGCGACTGAGTAGAAGAATGTGCCAGGATGCGGAAGCTGGCATCTGGCACAGGTAGTTCTGTCTTTAGGTGCTTGTTTATTTTAAATAGATGCTTAGCCTGTATTTTTTTTTTTTCATTAGCTAACAGCCACCCATGACTTTGGCTTATCTGTGTAATACCTTGCTCATAGTTTAGGTTTGTCTTTAATATTCAGCTTTCACTCAGTACATACTTAATGCGTATCTCCCATGGAGCAGGTGTTGTAATAAGTGTTGGGAATATAACTGTGATAAGATCAACTCTCAGCCCTAAGTATTTGTTAAAGAAAGTGGTGACTTTCTTGAAGCTTATTCACAAAGATAAGTGTTGCCTTCAGAGCTTTAGCAAAATGGTGGAGGTGCTGTACGCGTGTGGTTTCGTGTCCACTGTATTCCTTGTCCCTTCTTGAGCCTCCTTGCACGTTGTTCAGTGTTCCGTGGGTATTTGAATGCGCATTGTGTGCCCATCACTGTTAGGCCCTGGACGTTCCGAGGGCAGCAGATAAAAATGTTGTCTTCAGTGTGTCTTACATAGTAATAAAGACAGGCTGGGAAGGTGAATTATTTTCATACAGATTATGAAGTGCTGGAATAGTCTCGGCGCAGTCTCCCGTGGGGATGCACAGAAGAGGCGTCTGCAGGCTGCGCGAAAGGTGAGGAGGAGGAAGTCGGGTAGATAGACCGGTGAAGGAAACAAAGATGCCCTAGCCAGAGAGAGTAGTGCAGGCTTCAGGAACTGCAGCTGGTTTGGTGTGGCTGGAGGCACAGATGGTTGGAGGGAGAAATTAATATTGAATTTGGGGAGGTAGCTAGATCTGGAGAGGCCTTGGCCACCCCCGGGAAGCATCAGAAGATTGCTACTAGAGGGATGTCCTTCAGGCGGCGTTGTGGAGAAGAATTGGGAGGGAAGGAGGGTAGGTAGGTAAATACTCAGCATTTCTGAGTTTCAGCAGGGAAGTGACATAACCAGGTTTTTAAAGTAAAAGGTCACCCTGGCTGAGGGAGGAAAAACAGACTGTGAGGTGTGGGAAGAGGAGATGGATGGGAGGAGTGAGGCAGGTTAGGAGCGATTGTAGCTTTCAGCCGATAAATAGGAATGAGCACCTTGCCTTTCATCGATTCAAGAATTTTTTGTTCCTGTCTCCATAAAAACATTTCATCAATCTTACAAAAAAATGTTTGGGGGGAGGAAGTCTGCCAGTTTGTCAGAATCTTGGATGAGCTCACTCTCTCTGACATAATGCTGTCACTTGAAGTCCCCTTCCCGGGTGGAGAAGGCACACACGGACACTTGCTTCTCCTCGCGGTTCTTCATGCCGTTACGCCGTAGCTTCTGAAGGTGCCACAGTTTTCCGTCTCGGTTTTCTTTTGTTGTGGGAGTTCTGTTTCAGTGCGCTCGTCCTCTCAGACAGAGGGTGGCTGGATAGCATCCATCACGGCAGGCATTTGCAAACCCATTTCATAACTCGATGGGTTTGGGTTATTGGTTGCATTGCCAGCGAGTTTATCATGGTATGGTAGCCCCCCTCCACAACCCCAGCCCAGCGTTTCGGTGACCCGCGGGCAACCACAGTCCAGAAGCCGATGGTGCTCCTTGGGGTGTCTTGTTAGAAGGTCAGGTAGTAACGAACGCTGCGTCACAGTGTCTGCACGCCCCCTCCTTCACCTGCTCACGTACACACTTCGTCATCTCACTTCACCACCAGGAGAGGGGTGTGCAGTACAGTGAGACTTCTACCGAGTCACCTCACTTTCATGACGCTGTACGATTGTTCATTTTTATTAGTTTCTGTTACTCTCTTACTGTGCCTGATTTATAAATGAAACCTTATCACAGATATGTATGCACAGGAGAAACCATAGCATCTTCTCCAGTCCAGTACGGTCTGTGGTTTCCGGCTTCCCCTGGGGGTGTTGGGGCGCGTCCCTGCCCATGATGCGGGGGACCACATACCTAACGTTCATGATCAACCTGCTGAGAGGGATGAAAGGCTCCCTTTAAAGGAAATTATTAACTTTGTCAGAGAAGACAAATTATATTTTTAATAACTTCTCAAGCTGAAGAATATTCAGCATGTGATAATATCTCTGCCTGGAAAATATTGACGCAGTCCAAAAAGGGGCAATTAACTGCATATTCAGAAGTAAGATTCAGCCAGTTCCACTTAAGTGTTCGGAAGTTTTTAAGAGAAGAAAATGCTCATTTATATTTTCAGAGAGAAGATACAGCACAGGTTCTGACTTTCTGTATTTCTCATGAGTATTCCTGTATTCTGTAGAGGAGTCGGAGTGTGATGCTGTTGACACCGAACCTGGCTGACCGCCCCCTCTGTCACCGCGCTGTTGGAGTGAGCACTTGGGTGGTTGTACCTGATTGAATGTGGTACTGAAATTTCGTGTCTGTATTTGCTCTTTCATAGACAACGCAGCAGACGCAGACCTATGGCTCCTGAACAGTTGTACGGTGAAAAACCCAGCCGAGGACCACTTCAGACACTCCATAAAGTAAGCGTACATTGGTTCCTTCCTGCTTTTTAATGAGTGAAGTGAAAAGTTCATGAAGTCTGCTTTTAAAAAACTCCCTAATTATAGAGGCCCTGGATGCCTCAGTTGGTTAAGCAATCAACTCTTGGTTTCGGCTCAGGTCATGATCTCTCCTGGTTCATGGGTTCGAGCCCCACATCAGGAAGTGCACTGACAGTGTGGGGCCTGCTTGGGATTTTCTCTCTTCCTCTCTCTCTGCCTCTCCCCTGCTTGTGCTTGCTCTCTCTCTCTCTCTCTCTCTTTCAAAATAATTAAACTTAAAAAATAAGAATAAAACATTCCCTAATTTTTTATATGTGTGTGTGTATATATGCACACATACACTTAGTATATATCAAAAAAGTATAAATTGGATTTTTTAAAATTTTCTTTTTTTATGTTTTTTATTTATTTTTGAGAGAGAGAGAGAGACAGCGAGAGCAGGGGAGGATCAGAGAGAGAAGGAGATACAGAATCTGAAGCAGATTCCAGGCTCTGAGCTAGCTGTCAGCACAGGGCCCGACGTGGGGCTCGAACCCACAAACCACGAGATCATGACCTGAGCTGAAGCCGGACACTTAACCGAAAGAGCCACCCAGGCACCCCTGAATTGGATTTTTAAGATTATACTGTTTTGACTTTATGTGATAAAGGATGAAACTTTAATGTGGACTTTTCCAATAGGTGATTTGAAGATTCGTTGAGTATTGATGATGTCATCTTCTCAGGGAACCTAGTCTACACTCGTTGGACTGACTCCACACAGTCCTTCCCTCTTGTCTACACTTGTTGGACCGACTCCAAACAGTCTTGCCTCTTGTCTCTTTCCTGCCCATTAGCACTGCTCTTGATGCTAAATGATGCGTGGCCTTAGGGGAGTGAAGTTCTGTGGAGAAGACAGGCATCTAAGTCCTTGCTTCTGATTTTTGTCCCTTCATGTTCAAGTGAGAGACGTATCCTTTTAATACGTGCTCTAAATCTCCTCCTGTTCACCTTCTTGGAAAGCTCGGTTTATAAATTATGTCCCATTTTCCTATGTTGTCAACCTCCTTAACCTCATTGATGCCTTTCTGTGGGTACCAAAACCTGCTCGGGTCCCCTCGGTCCCGGGCCCCTCGGAGCTGTCCCCGCTCGGGTCCCCTCGGTCCCAGGCCCCCCGTAGCTGTCCCCGCTCGGGTCTCCTTGGTCCTGGGCCCCGTGTAGCTGTCCCTGCTTGGGTCTCCTCAGTCCCGGGCCCCTCGGAGCTGTCCCCGCTCGGGTCTCCTCGGTCCTGGGCCCCGTGTAGCTGTCCCCGCTCGGGTCTCCTCGGTCCTGGGCCCCGTGTAGCTGTCCCTGCTCGGGTCCCCTCGATCCTGGGCCCCTCGGAGCTGTCCCTGCTTGGGTCTCCTCGGTCCTGGACCCCGTGTAGCTGTCCCCGCTCGGGTCCCCTTGGTCCTGGGCCCCGTGTAGCTGTCCC
>NC_043706.1:8382566-8383719 GCF_006229205.1 Suricata suricatta | reverse complement strand
AAAATTTCACATTATATATACCTCCTTCCAGAAGTTTACTACACCTTTCTCGGGTCAGTGTCCCCTCCCTGTCGCTCTCACCCCCATCCAGGCAGAGCCCCGGGTATGCCGATGGTAAAGAAGCCGTGTTTGGTTGTGAGCACCGGGAGGAAACAGTGCAGGAGGTAGTGACCGGCGCATCTGTCACAGAACCGCAGAGTGCCTTCATGAAGTGTGCGTACAAGGCAAATAAAACGCTGTCCTGATGGTTAGGTGTCGCGGAGCAGTCGTCCTACGTAATCTGCCGTGTGCTAAAAACTTTGTATTCACACATGAATTCAATACCCAGCTCAAGCCCCTGCCCCTGCACTGTCTCAGTTGCTAACGCTGGTCATTTCGTCACTTGCTGCCGGCGCAGGGGCAGTCCATCCCTGGTCACTCTGACTTCCCATCCCCATCCTTGTCGCCATTCTGTGGTGGACATTTCCTGAACCCTCATTAATATCTCAGACCTTATGTTCTTATCAAAACCCAGGAAGAAATCAAGGCAGCATACACAGTGCATGTGATTTGGGATGTTGCACCGGACTTGGCAGTATTATCTGAAAGGTACCGTCACTAAGTCAGCAGCAAACAATAGGGAAAAGAGAGGGTAATGTAGCCCATATCAGTTCTAAAGATGGAATTTCAGACTCTTAAGATCTGACCAATTTAAGTTCTGGAAACAAGGCCAAAAAATCATTGTGACTTAGTATTAATTTCAAAGGAACCAGAGTCTTATATTTATTCAGCTAATACTTATTGGACGTAGACTGTGTGTCAGACACTTGTTACATGTAGAATATTAAGAGCCTAGTACACTTGATGTCTTCTAGGGAATGACACACATTTTTTAAATGTTTATATATTTTTGAGAGAGAGAGACAGAGTGTGAGCAGGAGAAGGGCAGAGAGAGTAGGAGACACAGGATCAGAAGCAGGCTCCAGGCTCCGAGCTGTCAGCACAGAGCCTGACACGGGGCTCAAACCCACGAACCATGAGATCGTGACCTGAGCTGAAGTTGAACGCTTAACCAACTGAGCCACCCAGGCACCCCTTGGGACTGACATTCTTAAATCCTGGTTAATATTATGCACATACTTAGAGCCACTGTGTTTGACAAGTGTGTTAAACC
>NC_043706.1:8381189-8382466 GCF_006229205.1 Suricata suricatta | reverse complement strand
TTGTCTAAAGAAAGGAGACTGGTTTTCTGTAAGACCTATAATTCAGTGTTTCCTTTCTGTCCCTGGAAAGCCTGGAATCGACACTTATGTTCTACCCACCCCCCGTACTAGAGTTAACACTGAGGTTTAACACACTTGTCAAACACAGTGGCTCTAAGTATGTGCATAATATTAACCAGGATTTAAGAATGTCAGTCCCGAGGGGCGCCTGGGAGGCTCAGTTGGTTAAGCGTTCAACTTCAGCTCAGGTCACGATCTCATGGTTCGTGGGTTTGAGCCCCGTGTCAGGCTCTGTGCTGACAGCTCGGAGCCTGGAGCCTGCTTCTGATCCTGTGTCTCCTACTCTCTCTGCCCTTCTCCTGCTCACACTCTGTCTCTCTCTCTCAAAAATATATAAACATTTAAAAAATGTGTGTCATTCCCTAGAAGACATCAAGTTGTACTAGGCTCTTAATATTCTACATGTAACAAGTGTCTGACACACAGTCTACGTCCAATAAGTATTAGCTGAATAAATATAAGACTCTGGTTCCTTTGAAATTAATACTAAGTCACAATGATTTTTTGGCCTTGTTTCCAGAACTTAAATTGGTCAGATCTTAAGAGTCTGAAATTCCATCTTTAGAACTGATATGGGCTACATTACCCTCTCTTTTCCCTATTGTTTGCTGCTGACTTAGTGACGGTACCTTTCAGATAATACTGCCAAGTCCGGTGCAACATCCCAAATCACATGCACTGTGTATGCTGCCTTGATTTCTTCCTGGGTTTTGATAAGAACATAAGGTCTGAGATATTAATGAGGGTTCAGGAAATGTCCACCACAGAATGGCGACAAGGATGGGGATGGGAAGTCAGAGTGACCAGGAATGGACTGCCCCTGCGCCGGCAGCAAGTGACGAAATGACCAGCGTTAGCAACTGAGACAGTGCAGGGGCAGGGGCTTGAGCTGGGTATTGAATTCATGTGTGAATACAAAGTTTTTAGCACACGGCAGATTACGTAGGACGACTGCTCCGCGACACCTAACCATCAGGACAGCGTTTTATTTGCCTTGTACGCACACTTCATGAAGGCACTCTGCGGTTCTGTGACAGATGCGCCGGTCACTACCTCCTGCACTGTTTCCTCCCGGTGCTCACAACCAAACACGGCTTCTTTACCATCGGCTTACCCGGGGCTCTGCCTGGATGGGGGTGAGAGCGACAGGGAGGGGACACTGACCCGAGAAAGGTGTAGTAAACTTCTGGAAGGAGGTATATATAATGTGAAATTTT
>NC_043706.1:8306190-8381089 GCF_006229205.1 Suricata suricatta | reverse complement strand
GAGTAGTACAGATACATACCATGCAGACCATCCTGGTGCGTCCTTTTGTAGTCCTCTTCCCTTAAAAATCTAGTGTGCTTTCCATCTATTTATTTCTTGTCAGTTCTATAAACAAGTGTAGTCAAAAATCATGTCTGGACATAGCATTGAACCTGAAGACTCTATGTCTAATTTATTGGCCTCTATCCTGTGCCCTTCTCCCGCCACTCTGAATTTAGTGATGACTTCCTGGAGGCCATCTGAAACACTCTTAGTCCCACTGCCTCCAGGGACCTGGGCAAGTATATGGCTGGGTGTCTAATCTATCTTCAGTAGAGTTGCCGTTGTAGCTGGTTCTTGCGATTGGTTTGCTGGGCGTTTGCAAACTTGGAAACCTCAACACCACAGAATCCTCAGTCAAATTAGTTTATGATTCCCAGAGAAATTTTTCTTAAATCTCAGCTTGCAACTGACCACTCCTCGTCCGGGTTCTTTGTCGCCAAGAGCAGTAGGAAGGATCAGGCTCCCGCCTCACATTCTGACGTTTCTTAGCACGTGTGCTGCTATAGACTTACTAACTCTTGGTCTGTCTCCTGAGGTTCAGCAGTTGACTGTTTGACCAAATAGTTTGCCAACATATAACATTAATTAGCTTTCCAGTGTGTCGTAAGAGTACTTCCTATCTGCTGCACAGCTAGACTAACGCTACACTTTTAGGTTCTGTTACTTGTAGTCAACTCTAGGTAGATTTCGTCTGCGCTGTGAATGCCCAAAAACAAAACATAATATCTCAAACAAGGTAGGTGTATATTACTCCATCACATAGGAAGAAAAGTATTTAGTAGGGAGTCGTGTGGTGCTGGTGAGATGTAGCAAGGACCCAGGATTCTGTCTTGTTGCTCAGCTAACCGTGAGTTCTGTGTCATGGTCCGTGGTGGCTGCTTAAAATCCATCCATGAAATCTGCCTGGTAGCTAGTAAAAAGGAGAGAGAGGACGGGGTGTCTCTCCTTCCCTACCTTTAAAGCTGCAGTCTTGGAGCTGTGCATGGCACTTCCACTCACGTCTCTTTGAGAAGAAGATGCCCATCTCGGGTGCGAGGGAAACTGGGAGCTAATAGTGTTTCTTCCAGGCGTCCGTGTATCTGGCCAAACATGTTTCAAATGGGGGTGAAGGAAGCGGGGGCAATCTCTGCCACTACATGCACTGTAAACAACTTATTTATTTATTTAGGAGAGATGCAGAGCGTGAGTTGGGAGGGGCACACAGAGAGAGGCGGAGAGAGAACCCCAAGCAGGCTCCGCGCTGTCAGCTCACAGGGCTCCAGTTCATGAACCGTGAGATCGTGACCTGAGCCGAAACCCAGAGTCGGAGGCTTAATCGACTGAGCCACCCAGCCGCCCCTACGTGTACTTTTTCAAACGTTCTCGTGTTCCAGTTTGAGACCTGCCCCTAAAAAGAATCAAATTTGTTGACCTCATTCTAAGCATCGGGTTTTTTCCTCTGGGTATCATACCTGCTCTTGCACATGAGCCGAGGGAGCTGTATTTTTCATTGTTGGTGGCGGTGAGAGTGGCTTCGGTTTTGGCTTCAGTTTTTTTAGGTTTATATCTGCTGACACAGCCTTACAAACTAAAGCATATGTTGGCATATTGTCAGTTGTCTGTTTTGAGTGATTATCAGAAAATACCATCTTACGAAAGACTTAAAGAAATGTTACTTCTAGGGTTTTTTTGTTTCTTTCTAATACCAAACAAGACTGCATGTCCGCTCAGTGTTTTCCTGTCCGGGATGTCCTTGGTGCACGTATGTGGCAGTTGCCTCAGCGTCGTGGAGAGCCATTTCTCGTGTGCCTGTCCCGTGTGGGGCGCGTCCTGCCACAAAACTGCCTCTCACACTAGACCACAGAACGGCTGCGAGTGTCCCGTGTGTCTCTCCCAGGACCGTCTCCAGGTCTGGGTGCCCAGAACGGTGGACGTGGCACACTGCCAGGATCACTGAGCACTTGCACGTTTTGACGAGAGACGAGAAAAAGACCATTTTTCTTGTCTTGTGCAAACTTCTTCCCCCCTCCCCTCCCCCCCGGTATTTGCTCTGATTTGTGTCACATGATGTGTCTCTGCTTTTATTTATTAAGTGTCTGAGGTTCTTACAGGAATTTTCTCCTGATAAATTAATCTATTCTGATCAATGAACTCAATGGTTTCTCATTAATAGGCTTTAAAAGGGACAGATTTTTCTTCCCTTATCATTTAGAGAAAATTGGCTTTAGTCCAACCATGTCAATAAGACCAAACATTAAGCTTTTTTTTATATACAAAATGCCATTTTAATTGAACTGTGCAATAATGACTCAGGTGCTTTTCCCTAATTTATTATGATTCAGTCTTTTTAATTGTCTGATTGGAAAATGCATTATTCTTTTGAGATTTTTTTTTTCCTGGAAAAAATGTCTAGTTCTAACTCCGATCAACTGTTCTAATTGGGTTGTATTCTTTTTTCTCAATTTTAAATAAGTTGTGCTTTCAAGAATCATGATCTAATTAAATTTTTAAGAGTGTTTTTCTATTTAGAAAATAGTCAGATTATATCTTAAAAACATTTATAGTATAATTCCCTGACTTTTACTTAAACTGATTTCAAAAAACTAAGTTTAATAGAAAACTCCGGAGAACTTTAAGAATCCTGGTACCCAGAGAGCTGAAAAACAAAACAAAACTAGTGATTAAATTTTAATGAATTTTAAAACAATAGAAACATAAGAATATTTTCCATTTTTGTTGGCAATAAGAAATCCCATTTGTTTCCAAATAAAAAAGAACAATATGCAAATTAACAGCCCTAGCATAAAAATCTTTACTCTGAGAGTCATGACGTGTGTGTGTGTGTGTGTGTGTGTGTGTGTGTGTCTGTCTGTCTGTCTGTCTGTGTCTGTGTGTTAGGGCTCACTTTTTTCAAATAATAGTTATATTAATTACTAGTACTTGTTCAGCATTTAAAATCACGAGGTCCCTGGGTGGCTCAGTCGGTTAAGTGTCCATGTTGGCTCCGATCATGATCTCACGGTTCGTGAGTTCAAGCCTCACATCAAGCTCTGTGCTGACAGCTCAGAGCCTGGAACCTGCTTTGAATTCTGTGTCTCCCTCTCTCTGCCTCTCCCCCACTCGGGCTCGCTTTCTCCCTCTCTCTCTCTCTCTCTCTCTCTCTCTCTCTCTCTGTCTCTCAGAAATGAATAAACATTAAAAATATGTATACTAAAATGTTCCAGGCACTGTTCACATTGGTTGGTTTGCAGAAACTCCTCTAGTTCCTACAGCAGCCCAGAGAGGCTGACACCCAGGTTTTTCTGACCAGGACATGAAGCCCAGCGTGGTGGAGGTGGGTAGGTGGCAGGCGGTAGCAAACTGAGTCCAGGTTGCCTCGCACGGGAGCTGGTGCCGTTCAGCTGCTGTGCTGGCCTGTGACACACGCAGAGCTGTCAGTCCTGCCCGCAGCAGCTTGTGGACAGTGCCCCCCCCCCCACTTCCTGTCACCGACCTGCAGCGTTATGACTGAAGTTCAGAGTGAGCACTTAGGAACCTTTGCAGTAATGTAACGTTCACGAGGCATCAAATTTACGATATGTTTTTGAGTAATTCACTTCAGTAGTTGTATTTTTAAAAGGTATCCGTCCATAATGAATTGTAGGGAAGACTGGTCTTAGCCACAAATAATTCAAGAAGCACCACTCTAAGGAGAGTGCCTTGTATGGTGCTGTAGGCTCCTTTAAATTCATAATTGTGTTTAGCTCTCACAATAACCCTGCAAAGTGCAAGGTGCTATTTTCATGTCTAAGGGTGAGAAACTAAAGATCAGAAAAGGTATACATGTGGTAGACCTGGAATTCAAAACCTGACTTCTCTCCGTACATTTTATATGTGCCTGGTGACAGTCATATTGGAACTTCTTTTTTAAATATTTATTTTTGAGAGAGAGAGAGACAGAGCATGAATGGGGGAGAGGCAGAGAGAGAAGGAGACACAGAATCCGAAGCAGGCTTTAGGCTCCAAGTTGTCAGCACAGAGCCCGACGTGGGGCTCAAACTCACAAACTGCGAAATCATGACCTGAGCTGAAATCAGATGCTTAACCGACTGAGCCACCTAGGTGCCCCTAGGACGTTTTTTTAAAGATTTATTTTTATTTTTATTTTTGAGTAGTCTCTGCACTTGGCGTGGGACTCGAACTCACAACCCCGAGATCGTGAGTCACATGCTCCACTGAGCCAGCCATACGCCCCCATATTGGAACATTTAATTACCGATGTAAATCCGCTAAAACCTTTCAAGACCTTTCTTTTCGTTTTGCCAGTTATCTTTATAAAAGAGAACTTAGATTGAATAAGTGTTTTAAGAGTTTTCTGAAGACTCCCTAGCCCTAACGGGAATAATATAGCATGATCATTTATTATTAGCCCTTTGTTAAGATATTATTTGTATTGCAATGTATCAGAGGGCCAGTTTTTAAATGCGCGTCAGCAACTCTAATTAGCTAATATTTCTTAGAACGGGCAGAATTTTTTACTGCTACTTCTCATCGTAATGGCAGAATGTGAGGTCACATTTCCTCAGTTTCCTCATCTGTAAAATAAAAAGGATGAGTTAAATGATTTGAAATTCCAGCCTAACTCAGGACTCAAAAGGTCTGTGATGTCAGTTCCTTTCTTCGCCCTTAGCTTTCTCTGGGTGAGTTTTATTCTTTGCAACTTTTCAGTAATTGCTGTTCTCCGGAACCCCCACCCCCGCCCCCAGGCTGCATGTATCTCTGCTGCCTCTGAGCTTTTTCCTTCCTCCTGGCCCGCTTTCTCTGCAGAACCGCCCCCTGCCGCCTGCCTCCTCCTTCCCCACCCTTCTTCCGCTCCTTGATCCGCTGACCTGGTGTCTACTCACTCTTGTCAGATTCCTGACTGTGGACTCCGGCAGGCAGCCGTCCATCTTTAGTTTTCTTCTCTCTTAGGTTGGCTGACCCCCGCCCCCTCCTTGAATCGCTTTCAGCCTCAGTCAGTCCTTCCCCCACCCTCCCTCCTGCCCTCCATCCCCCCCTTCACCCCTTCGCACCCATCCGTCCACCTGATCTGACTGGCTTCTGAATGAGAACCCCCCACTTGGGTGCCTTCAAGCGTTCAGTCTCCACCGTTCATACCCCCCTTTCTCCCCGCTCTTGATCGCGGGAAAAGGCCCCGCTATCCATCCAACCAAATCAGAAGCTTTCCCTTGGGGCATTTTTGTTTTTCGGACTTCCCCTCGGTTTTTTCCACCCAATCTAGTCTGCCCCCAGGTCCCCTGAATTCCATCTGCATAATGACTCATGTCTGCCTCCACGTACCCTCTGTCACGGCCATGTTGAAGAAGCTCTTTTGTTTTTGTTTTTTAGTTTATTATTTATTTTGAGAGCGAGATAGAAAGCAAGCAGAGGAAGGGCAGAGAGAGAGGGAGAGAGATAATCCCAAGCAGGCTCCATGCTGTCCACACAGAGCCCAACATGGGACTCGACCCCATGAACCATGAGATCATGACCTGGGTGGGAACCAGGAGTCGGACACTTAACCGGCTGGGCCACCCCGGTGGCCCTGAGGAAGTTCTCAGGGATTGTATTGGCCCCAAATTGCTTCCCGAACTCCGGGCTCACTGCCTACAATCCAACTTCACTTCATTGCCAGAATGTTCTTTGTAAAAAACAAACCATATATATATATTTTTTTTTTAAACAAAAATTCTCTCATCGTTCCCCCATTACTTCCGGTATAAGATAGAATAACAGGGGTGTCTGGGGGGCTCAGTCAGTTAAGCACCCAACTCTTAGTTTCGGCTCAGGTCATGATCTCATGGTTTGTGAGTTTGAGTCCCACATAGGGCTCTGGGCAGACAGTACAGAGCCTGCCTGGGATCCTCTCTCTCTCTCTCTCTCTCTCTCTGCCCATCCCCTGCACGTGGTCTCTCTCTCTCTCTCTCTGTCCCTTTCCTGCTTGTGCTCTCTCTCTCTCAAAATAAATAAGCTTAAAAAAATACAAAAGAAAGAAAAACAAAGGCAATTAAGTCGCCTACCACTGACTGACTTGCACTGTGAGGAATTTTGCAAACTATACCACTTACGTGATCTCCTTGTAGTTCGTCTCCATTGCGGTGCTTAGCGCACTGTTCTCTGTTTGTGCCTGGGTCTCCGCTGGAGCCTCGCCCTTCCCATATAACTTCCTGAAGCTTTTCCTGTGTCTGTGCCCTCAGCACCTGATTCGGTGCCTAAGAGATAAACCCATTACATCTTGGTTGAATGATCTCTTGCGCTCATCCCAGGACTAGCCTGGAGGATGTGGAGTCTTGTTGAATCTTCTGGTAGAAAAGGCGACAGGAAAGACAAGACAGAGGAGGTTTTGCTGGTGTGGGAAGAACATAGTCCTAGATGAGGTCAAGGGAGCCGGAGGTCCATTGCCCGGCACAGCCACGTCTCCATCCTGCGGTGACAGCAGCACCTCAACAGAGCAGGGCTCGGGAATGGGCGGAAATGACAGTCTCCGTAGTTCGGTTCTTCCGCGGGTAGCCCACTACCGTAGCCTCTTCCTGGCAGCCTCTCACCCACACCTGCCAGATTCCAAGACAAAATCACTGTGTCCCACCGAAGATGGCCTTGGAAAGTCCACTGCCTTCCTAGCTCTGGTCTCTCCATTTCTTCACTGCTGGCCGTTCAGCGAAAGACAGTGCTTACGCCGTCACTGTTGTAGGACACCATGCTCTCTCTCCCAGGCTGTCGTGTTTCTGATTAACGCGCACACGGCGCGCTGTAGCCTGTGCTTAGCAGCAGAGACTGTTCTTTTTAATTCCTTTTGTTGGGCGTTTAATGTCAAATATATAAAATTTAATATAATGCCTCCACTTCTGAGATGTTTTTAAAGGGTGTAAACGGAGGTTACGAACACTTCGGGTCAGGTTACCGATAGGAATTTGACATTTATAGGAATAAAAATTATACAAGAGTTACAGAAGCTAATACGGAATTGCGAGGGCTGCCAAGCTCCACGCTCGGGGTCATAATTGATGGCCAGCAGTGGTCAAACAGGAGTCTCTGCTTTCTCTGCAGAGTCTCCCTTGGGTAAGGCCCTGCCAGGATTTGGTGCACCAGCAGAAAGGGGAGAGTGATTTCACACCTTCTTCCTACAAAGTGCCAGAATATTCACCACTTATGAGACCCGTGGATTAAGAGAACTTCTATTTAGACACCTAAACACAGAACCCACGATTATTTCTGCAGAAGTAATATCAGCCAAGAGAAATAAATCAAGTAATTTCGTCAAGCATATGCAGACAGCCTCTGTTTGGTGCACTACGTTTTTTAAGACAGGGTTTTATATTTCTGGTTTTGCTAAAGGGCTGCTGAGAAAAATAGAGAAGAGTTGATTCCAAATGAACTCACTTGGTGCTAATTACCCAAAACAGTGCTAAACCAGACTTGGTCCTTGTAGCATAAATGTGCATGTGTTCCAATTGTGCTCAGATCTATTCATTTTTATGTTGTCTTAATAGAATGTATTCTTATAAAAATGGAATTCTGGGGGCACCGGGGTGGTTCAGTTGGTTAAGCATCCGACTTCAGCTCGGGTCATGATCTCACAGTTTGTGGGTTCACGCACTGCATCGGGCTCTGTGCTGACAGCTCAGAGCCTAGAACCTGCTTCAGATTCTGTGTCTCCCTCTCTCTCTGCTCCTCCCCTGTTCACACTCTGTCTCTGTTTCTCAATAATAAATAAATATTAACAGTTTTTTAAAAAGTGGAATTCTGCATGTTTATTAAGTATTGGAATAAGCTTCTAAGTAATGGAAGTAATATTTAAGTAAAAAATAGAAGGATTGACCACCTTTTTTGCAAATATTAGGACATTGGATGCTTCTGGTAAAGATTAGGTCAAGCAGACCTTTAAGGGCCTACATTTTGTTTTCAGTCATTACTTTTTATTACTCGTTAGTATTTTTCTTTGTGAAGGTACGAAGCGAACTCCTTTTGTTCTATAATCCATCGTAGGTTATTTCCACGAAATCATACCCACAGATAAACTAGCTGCAGCCACTTGTTTTATCATCTGTCATAACGTCTTGTTTGTTCGTCATTTTTTTTTAACTAATTGGTTTCTACTGTCACTATCACTGAGTTATTCCTCTTCTCTTCCCTTCTCTCCCCTTCCCTTCTCTGTTTTACGAGAAACTATTTCCACAGGTGCCTCTTTGTTACAGCACCGTGAACGGTTAGATCCCACACGGCACTTTCTGCGGTCCTGTCTGGTGCTGTGCATACGATCAGGATTCCTAAAGTTTTGTTCTGCAAGGGAAAACAAACTGGGGGCCAGGTAGCATCCATGTTAGTGATTGAGGCTGTGATTAGATACAGGAAATTTAAATAAGGCCTCTGCCAGGAGCCTCAGAAGCCACTCAGGGCTACATGGCCTGTGGCTCTGCTGTTGGGAATGATGAACTGCTGTCTTGTGCAGTGCGCATTATGGGGATCTGTAAACAGTTTTTTCTTTCTCAGTTATTTGGATACAGGAGTCATTATCCATACAGCAGGCAGCAGAACGTAGACTGTGGATGCCTCTTTTCAGAACGGTTCATAAGCCGGCAGACCTCTAGGAGATGCTAAATAACAATATGGCTATTTAATTCACTCGTTTCCACCTACACTGAGGAGAGAATCTTCCAAAGTTGCTTCTAGCTTAATTTATACCTTTTTTCAAAACATCGTGTTTATACCGTGGCTATTACTCATTTTCTTTTCTTCTTTAGCCAAAAAATAGTTTATCTCCAGAGTAAAACTGCCCCCTCTGACACCAGTATCCGAAATGAAGCTGTTTCAAAGTTTTATAAGTTATGGTGCTAATCTTATCAGAAACAAACATTTCTTTCTCTTTTCTTCTTCTTTCTTTCTTTCCTAGGAGGGATAGAGGGAGGGATGGATGGGTGGATGGATGGATGGAAGGAAGGAAGGAAGAAAGGAAGTAAAGGAAAAGAAGTTAGGGATGAGACTTGAGAAAAAAGTTAAAGGATGAGAATTTAATTAAAACAATAATGAACATGTGGCACTAGAAGACAGCTTAAAAAATCAGAGTCCTGCCTGCCCTCATTTTCAGTCAAAGCTCAGGAAAATTCATTTTCCCCCTGCCTGTGTTTAATGACAGTGTTGGTCTCTGATTTTCCTTGGTACCACCCAGCTACCACGAAAGGCTCATTTTCTCAAAATATCAGACATAAATATATGAGTTGCTTCTTTCAAAATGTTAGAATTATGTAAGTTCATTGTATTGGAGATAACCTCACATCTTCAACTAATTTCTGCAGTTTTTCACAGAGAGGAATTCTAGCAAATTCACAGGTACTATGATGTTTAAAAGGAGGAGCAGGAGAATGCCCAAGTTTAAGCGTTTTGAGAACTTAGCCACTCTGGTAGAGATATTAAATGAGGTACTGCCATCATTTTCCTCCAAGCAAGAACTTTTGTGTGGGAGCGATCAAAGTCAGAGCACAGATGATCTATCGAGACTCTAATTTAGCCCCGTAATTGAGTGCACAGGTGTAAAGTCAGATAAACTAGGATGAAATTCACTCTAGCTTTGTGATGTTGACTGGGTTACTTAACCTCTCTGACCTTGGTTTTCTTATCTGTAGTGTGAGGATAGTAATATCTTTGTCTTTGAGTCTGGTGGGAGATTTAAATGAGTAAATTACTAGCATTACTCATGACATTGACTGCTGCTATTTTTTTCTCCCAACAACAACAATAATATAACCGAAACACACCTACAGCACAGGACACAGTCATTAAGCAATACCTAAAAACGTAATTTGATGCTTGTTAGGTAGAAGCGAATGCATATTGCTTCTATATGATCTTAGATACACAGAAAATCAGTATGGCGGAAGAAAAATACACTGCAATTAGTTTTCAGTTTTATTTTCTTTCTGCAGATTTTTATTAAATGTCTCTTTAGGTTAAAAGCATAGTTCACTTGGCAGAGCTCATCCAGAAGATACGGACAGCAGGATGAGGACGCAACAGTTACACGTTAATCAAGGCCCATCTAAGAGTGATGCTCTCAGTCGGGATCATTGGGGTTGAAATTAGACATTTTTTTCCCCAGGATCAGAGCTATCATCACCGTTTCTAGACCTTTCTTCCTTTATTCACTCCACACCCTAATTCAGCCCCCAACAGTGCCAGTCTGTTGGCTTCCAAATGTTTTATTCTGGTCTTTCCTCTTCTTTATAAACCTTTGCTTTTCTGGAATTCCTCACGGTACTTGTCACTGGTGCCCAAGCCTGTGTGACGTGTCTTTGGGTGATAATGTCCTTCAACTCCTTTCCTAAATAAAATAAGCATTTGGCTGGGGTCTTTGAAAGCTTAAAGGAAAAAAAAGAATGGTAGAGGGCGGGTTAGGGACTCTGAAGGGCCAGCGTGCAAGATGTTTTTCTCAGAAGATTTCAGGACCTGGTGCAGAAGCTGTATGTTTTTATAATGGACCCACCAACACAATTTGGAAAACCTAGCCATCCATGGGATGGTTCTGATTCCCAGCACCGCCTCCCCTTTCCTTGGTCCCCAGGTATGAAATTTTGTTGTTCTGAAAATCACAATAAATTTTCTAATCTTCAGATAGTGTGAAACGTTACCTCCTCACTTAATAAGTTAAGAATAAATACATAAAAGTGTCTGGAGCCGTTCCGCAGGTGCGCGCCTGGTGCCAGACCTAATTGTGAGCATTATTAGACTTAAGACGCTCTGGGCCTGGCTGCTGCCCAGGGTCCTGGGCGATGTCATCCCTTTCACTTTTTCACTTCCTTCTAAACAATAGACGGTGGCGGGAACTCGGACAAGTCGCGCCTAGACTGTTGACTCAAGTTGTCAGGAGAGCGTGACTCATGGGGTTGACACCAGTTGGGGTCAGCTGGCTCACTGTAAACCATTACCAGTAAAGCAGGCTTGTTCCGTGCGGGAGGAGGGAGGGAGGGAGGACCCCCTGCTCGCCTTCCCCCTCCTGCTCCCGGCAGCCTCCACGGCCTGCCTCCCAGGCTCGCTCTGACTTGTGCTGCCTCCGGCCTTAGCTTCCCCCTGTTTGTCCAGCGTGCCCGAGCCGTCGCTGGCCTGTGTCCCTTCGGTTCATTTCTGACCGCTGTCGGTGGTATTTAGCTCCGTGGCATTTCGTGGTTTTCACGGGGAGCCCACAGCTGTCCGGTGTGTTTTAGGCCGGAGCAGGGCAGGAGCTACAGAGCATTGGCATTAATCATCGTTGCCACCTTCTGATTAGATCATCCAGGTTAAGGAGGGGTTGAGAGAGTGATCTAAGGTTGAAAGCCTGAGGAGAAATGCGGGCAAAGCATTAGCAGTTTGTTTAATGTGAGTTGTTTGTTTTTAAGCTTGAAGGCAGGTGTTTCTCAATACATAATTGAAATTCTTTCCACCTTTAGCCTTTGAAAATAAGGAGGGGCAGTTTAAAATGTAGACAGACACAAAAATGAACATTCGTTACCCCTTGGGTAAGAGTTTAAATATGTTTACTCTGAGTTGATTTAAAGTACCCTATACAGGTATGTTTCGCTAGTAGGTCTGATCAAAGAACACCTTAATTTAATGGTGAAGTGCTATGAGGCCGTGAGTCTCAGAGGGTAATGGGTGGGGGCGGGGGCTTACCTCACACTCTCCTGTTACTGCCTGGCCCTGAGTCTCGGGAGGCCTTGAGGGGCTGAGTTCAGGCATGGACGCCCTTCGTGTTCTTGCTGTAAATTAGTTTTGGGCATGGAAAGCCAGAAAGCTCAAACCTTTTAAATACGTAAGTCAAGTTGATTTTCTTCTTCCAGACCCTTATCTCTTGTCTCTTCCCTGTTATAACCTTGGAAAGTCCTCAGATCCTTTAAATGAGTTGCTTCTCAGTTATGGATGGTTCTGTTTTTCTGAGGCCTAGAATTTGGCCGTCGGGAGAATGTGTGTTAAACAGTTCCTCGTTGCATTTGAGAAGAGAGCGCAGGTTTTCACAAGAAGAGAAACAGTCAGCAGAATGGTACAGTGTATTTTTATTTAGCATCGATCACATCCATTTAGCTTTTCCGTGGCAAAGTGAGAAGACATGCCTCCTGGCTCCTCCGTTGTTTCATCCCGTGTGATGCCGTGTAACTGGTGCGTTAGTTACGCGGTGTGACGCGGGAAGGGAGACTTAACGGTCGTTTTTCTCCGGTCTGCATGGCATCCTCAAATGAATGACACTGTCCTCACTCGAAGAAGGTCTCAGGAAGTTTTGTCTGTGGCATTTCCTCTTATGTTGATGTGTCTGTAAAAAATAACTTGGCAGTTACAATTTTACCAAGAAAATAGTAGGATATACCTTTTTACCTATGTTTATATTTGCTGGGTTTTACTTGACTTGGACGAGATGAGGATTACATTGAGAGGATGAGTCATCGAAAAGTATAAACAGAAATGGTTTTCTTTTCCTGGGACAGTGGATGGAACAGTGTGATACATGACAGGACTCTGCGTGCTTTTACCATACTAACACATTCATTTACTTATACCTGCACCCAGGAGTTGAGTGGTTTATAGAGAAATGTGTGAAATGCAGGATTTTTTAAAGTGCATTTGGTTAATCAAGAGAAAGGAGAGAATTAATGTAGAGAAGATAAGCTGATGCCAGTGGTAAAGTTACCATCAAAATACATCTCTCGTCACGTCGGCTTGTGTGACTTGCACTGAATATTTGACAACAGGCTTTTTATTTTATTTTTTAAATTTTATTTATGTTAGAGAGAGAGTGAGAGAGAGAGAGTGCATGTGGGGGAGGGGCACAGAGAGAGGAAGAATCCGAAGCAGGTTCCAGGCTCTGAGCCCTCAGCACAGAACCCGATTTGGGGCTCGAACTCACAGACCGTGAGATCATGACCTGAGCGGAAGTCGGACACTTAACCGACTGGGCCACCTGGGTGCTCCAACAGCAGGCTTTTTAGAAGCCAGTGCAAAGACAGAAATATTATCAGTTAAATGGTTTACACAGTGTGTGACTTGGCTCCTCTGTGCTCAGGAAATATAGCCTTTTCCACATATTGAAATGACAGCAGAAATTCTGCTTGTGACCCTTCTCATAACGTGCTCTGTCCTCGTCGTTGGCCCCGGGAAGCTCTTTTCAGTGGGGTGTGAGGATGCCCGTCACGGTTCAGAAAGAGCCCAGGGACAGAGTCCTCCCACTGCACTGCTCCATCCAAGAATAAGGTTAGACCAGGCTCTGCCCATATTCCCCTCTGTTTTCGATAAACAACAGATTGTGTTACCTGGACAATACATGGAATAAAGATAAGAAACATCAGCAGGCTTTACAAGTCTACTTGCCTGATAGAACTTTAATCCTTACAAAGTTGGTGTGAAAGAAATCATTTTAAAATTGGTTCTGGCTAATTGTCGGTTGTACGATGAGTCACCCCATTCTATCACTTCCCCCCAATTTTTTTTTTGCTTTTTGGATTATAACTGGGCTGAGATAGTATCTTTTATCATTGTAATTAATACACACTTTTTTTGATGAAGCATACTCTTCTCTCTATGTTTTTCTATGTATTTTCAGTTCAGTTTTTCTTAAAGTCATACTTATCTGCTTTGGGGTTTTTTTGTTTGTTTGTTTTAATTTGGTTTGACTTGTTTTATTATAAATTTAACTACTCTTCTCTCCTCTAAAACTTTCAGAGAAACCCCTTCCCCCCACTACGCCCAACTTCTTTTCCCATTTGGAGACATAGAGACATGGGTTTGTTTGGTTATTTGGAGGATGGGAAGGTAATGAGCAATGAAATGAAGATGAACTAAAAGAATTAAAATTATTATTTTCTCTGGGGCTTGGAAACTAAAGTTTTTAGGACATTCTTTGAATATGCAAGTGCTCTAATCATTCTCTTTGAAATAAGTGACTGCGAAATGATTTCATAAACCCCTGCCTTTCTTTCTAGCTGCAAAGAAATGTATCAAGAAGAAAGCAAGCTTCATTCCAACCTCTCCTCACAGCTTGCCCATTGGTCTCCTTGCTTCTTGTTGGTTTATATAATGGAATGGAGCAACTTTATAAAAGTATATGTGCGTATACACACACACACATGCACATATCCAACGAAGGTTAATTTTCAACCACTTTATTGTTCTCTGAATTTGCTGCCAAACACATATTAATTTATATTCATTTTTGTCTCATTATTTTGAATACACATTTCTGTGATTCTGTGTTGCCCTTTTTTATCATTTCTTTTTTTAATTTTGTTTAATGTTTTTATTTATTATTGAGGCAGAGAGAAACAGAGCATGAGTTGGGGAGGGGCAGAGAGAGAGAGGGAGACACAGAATCTGAAGCAGGCTTCAGGCTCTGAGCTGTCAGCACAGAGCCTGATGCGGGGCTCGAACCCTCAAACCGTGAGATTGTGACCTGAGTCGAAGTCAGACGCTTAACTGACTGAGCCACCCAGGTGCCCCCTTTTTTTTGTTTATCATTTCTTAGAGCGTGTATAAAACATTTCATTAAGTTTACATTTCCTTCTTTGCTTAGTTATTTCTCGTTGTTAAACATTTGGGTTGTTTTCCATTTCTATCATATAAAAATTTGGCTAAGAATTCCTTTTCCTTTTTTTACAGCAGAGACCACAGAAGCAAGTTAAAATTCTCTATATCTGTTTGTAGCTAATATTTTCATGTGAGGTAATATGAAACTGCGATCTGGTACAGTGGTATTTTTCTGTTCTATAGATTCACTGTAAGCAAATTTTGTATCCCTGTATATTCAAAATATCTTGTCCCCTGTATCACTTTGTGGGATTCTTTCAAAATAGTCTGTGCAAACATTTATGGGATTGGGCATCAAGAAATAAGTTTGCTCTAGTTTAAATTGGAATCTCATCTTCTGAGTGAACAGAATAGACCACACAAACTCCAGCAGTCACTTTCGCCCTGAAATTCTTCACTGTAACTTCTAACTTGGATCACGTTTACTGTTTTAAGTGGTTATTCATGTTTATTATTGTGTCTCTGGTGTTATGATTTATTCTTGGTCTTATCTCTAATTAATGCCGAGTCACAACCAGGAGCACAACAACCAATGTTTCCACTGTCCTTATGAAAAAAAAAGAGGCAGACTTTTATGATGCATTCCCCAGGAATTTATTGTAGAGAAATATGCAGACTGCCCACATGTGAAGCCAGACATATATGCAGTCATAATTAAGATGCTATCAGAGAAAATGGTTTCGTTTCTGGACCCTTCTTTCTCGGTTGTTGGACGTGATCTTACACGGTGTTTTGTCCACTTGCAGTGCTGACTGGCGGTGGAGGGTGTTCTGTGCCCCTTCAGTGGATCTCAGCCCTCTCCTGTTCTCTTTCCTCTTCTTCATCCTCTTCTTGAATGCGCATTGCTTGTTTCTGCTGATTCTCAGATCTTCTGGGATTTGATGTCTTTTGAAAACAGCTTTGCAATCCTTGGCTTCTAGTCCTTTCTGCCCCCCCCCCCCGCCCCGCGCTGGCCCCGCCGCTAGCACCCTCCCTTCCCCTCTCGGTGCTAACTCTCCATCTAGAAACCTGCCTTACCCTTACTCAAGGATCCTGTCATTTATTCCCTGTTGAGCCCTCCTTGCTGTCCCTGGGTCTGTTTTCTTTTTCAGACCATTCCTCCATATTCACATTAGCCATCGCCCGCTGTTTTCATTCAAGTTTAACACCCCAGCTTTCCCTGCATCAGCAGCAGTCAGCTGCTGCGAGGGGCCTCCCAGCAAGTTCCGCCTCCACCCCCCTGCCCTGCTCAGAGTGCAGAGGGCAGTCACATGTGGCCACTTTCCCCATCTGTCTGCCTAAGGATGTGTCGCCCATCTCTCCCGCCAGCCTGGAGGGAGTCCTAACAGAGAGGAGAGAGGAGGGCCAGGTTCCAGGCTGTGGGTGTTCTGGAAACAGAGTCAGCTGAAGGCTTTGCGCCGCGAGTCTGAGTGGAGGCCGCTGGGCCCGGGTGCTGATTGGGCCAGCGAGGTAGAAATCCACGCGGGCTGCACAGGGGAGCAGAGGGCGAGCTAGGGATCCACGGAAGCAGGGTGGGGACCCGGAGAGGGGGTCTGAGGGAGCGGGGTGGGAGGGCAGAGCAGAGTCACCATGATGACAGCGGTAAAGTGTCCCGTCTGCACTATGAGAGAACGTCCTTTTCTGACCCCGACACCCCTCCCCCGTGCCCACCACTGTGAGAGTCGGTTCGGAGCTGGCAGTGTCGTAGGACTGGACATTGCTCTGTCCCCACATACAGTTGGCCGGGTGTTAACTCTCAGTTTATAGACCAAAACGTAGAGGCTTGACGAGGCTGCAGATCACACAGTTTGGGTTCCAAGTACCTGCTGGGCCTTTTTTTTTAATTTTTAAAAAATATTAATTTATTTTGGGTGAGGGAGAGGAGAGAGAGAGAGAGAGCGCGAGTGGAGAAGGGGCAGAGAGAATGCCAGGCAGGCTCCGTGCTGCCAGCACAGATCCCAGCTCGGGGCTCAGTCTCAGGAACCATGAGATCATGACCTGAGCTGAAACCAGGCGTCTGCCTGCCTAACCAGCTGAGCCGTCCAGGTGCCCCTGGACTTTTAATCTGGACGTCCCACTGACGGTCAAGTTCAGCTTACCACAGAGTCATACTCCCTTCTCCATGCCAGCCTCCCCGCTTTCTTCATTGCACTTACGCTCTCAGAGTTCCTAGACTCGTAGGGTGCATTGACCCCGAACACAATCTCTTCTCCTGGCTTCCCAGCTCCAGTGTCTAACTCCTTGTCACAAACTCCTTGTGTGTGTGTGTGTGTGTGTGTGTGTGTGTGTGTGTGTGATATTGACCACTCTGAATGAACAAGAGGGAAGGAGATAATGTGGAAGTAAGGTAGGACGGAGCGCTGGAGTCAGAGTGATGGCCTGTCCTGGAGAAGCCCTGTGTCCTTGGAGATTTTCTTTACGATCAGGCCTCCTATGGCATAAGTAGGTTGACCTGTGGGTTAGTTGTTGGAACTCCATGGTTGTCTGCAGGTCCTGGTATCAGTTTGCCTTCGGATTCCTTTTGATTCTTTCCCCTAAATCATCTGCTGATTTGTTGCGATGAATTTTGTTTTCATTTATTTCATAATCAGGAACAGGAAAAAAAATTAAGTGCAAAGGGGATACACTGAGAAGTAGGTCTCACTCCAGCCATTCAGTTCCTCCTTCTCTAGAGGATTCTTAATTGGGGGGGAGGAGTTGATGGAATTACTCTTCTGGCACATTCTCTTTGCTTTGAAGCTGACAGAGGCGACTGGTACATGTCCAGTGTTCCTCCATTCCATTGTCTGTGTATTTGTTTTCTGTCACCATGTGACAAATTACCATAGACTTAAAGACTTAAAATAACTCAGACTTACTCTCTCCCAGTTTCTGCAGACCTCAGGTCTGGTCCAGTAGGGCTGGGTGCTCCGCTGGGTGCTTCGGTAGACCTGGTACGGGAGGGCTGGGTGCTCTGCTCAGCTCTCCCCAGACTGAAATCCACATGTTAGCTGCGTTCTTGTCTGTGGCTCAGGGTCTTGTTCCAACCGTAATGGCTGTTGATAGATTTCGTTTCCTTGCAGTTATGGCTGAGCTCCCTGTACTCCTGCTAGCAGAGGTCCAGGTCCTGTTCTCAGCCTTCAGAGGCCACTCTGAACCCTGCGGCTGGTTCATACATAGCATGGGTGCTTGCTTTCTCCCAGGCCAGCCAGAACCCTTTTCTCCCACTTCTCCTTTTGTCAGCAGTGGCAAAAGATCTCTTTCCCTCTGTTAAAAAGGTACCTGGTTAGGTCAGGCCCATCAGGAGCATCTCCTTATTTGAAGATCACCTGACTTAGACCTTACATCTGCAAGATGTTTGCACAGCAACACCTAGTTTAGTTGTTTGGTTGAATGACTAGGCAAAGCCATCCACACGCCAGGGCTAGGGAATTTGGAGACCGTGTTAGAGTTCAGCCTACCGTGCTCTAGTTTAGGCTTTATCGTGGGCTTTGAGGGCTGAGCTTCACTAGGAGATAAGGTGGAAAACAGCATGAGAGGAGAAGTCAGGGTTGGAGGTGGGTGAAACCCAGTGAAATGGATTCTTTCCATAACTGAGTCTACTCTGCTGTAGAGATCAAACAGCCCCTTCATCTCCTGTGCTTTTATACTGAGGTCGGATGTCTTTCAGTGCACTGTTTGCATGGCTTTTGAAGAGCATTTGGAAAATAGTGTAATAACCCAAGGTTTCCTGAAGGTGTGGGGTCCGCCAGCCCTTTTGCCTCCAGTACCTGTGGTCACCTTTTTCTTTGTTTGCTCAGGACCATCCTGGTTTATGCCTGCTGTCCTAGCATATTTATTAATAGCACCCCGCTTTCACTCAACCGTGTCTGTGTTTGGAGGATAAATGTAGACACACTATCCGTACCATTTAGGCTTCTGCAACTCCCATCCTTCTTAGCTGCTTCTTTCTATCATCCTAATGCTGTTTATACGCTGACAACCCACAGACCTTAAGCTCACCCCATCACACCAGTTGTCAAATGAACGATGAAAGAAAAGATGATTAGTAGTGTCAAATACACTAAGTAGGTCAAGTAGAATTAGGACAGAAAATAACATTCATGGATTTGCCAGTGATGAGATAATTTCATTCACTGGGTTGGGGCAGAAGCCAGCTTATCAAGGATTTACCAGGAAGTTAATAGTGAAGAAGAAGCAGTGATAGACTGTTCTTCCAGAAGCCTGGAAGGGAAAGGAGGAAGGGAAAGTATTCAGAAAGGGGAGGGAGGAGTTAGGCAAGACAAGCTGGCCTGACTTGTTTCTTAGTAGAGGTGGCCCTGGTATCAGGAAGAGAATGCTCTGCTATAGAAAGAGGCAAGTATGAAGAACGAGAAAGCCCATTAGAGATTCTAGAAGAATGAAATCTAGAGCACAGTTATGAAGGAAACAGCAAGTGTGTTCCTCAGAAAATTGAACCAAACTACAGTGAGATAGTGTGGATGAAGACAAAATTCTGAGGCTGACAGTTGGTCTCCATCTTCTGCATTAATGAGCCACTGTTACCTTCTGTAACTCCTCGTTGGCTCTGCAAGTCACACTCTTAATTATAAGTTTGGCAGCTTTACCTTCTGGCCATCATTGTCTTATCTCTAGACATTTTTACATCCCTTAAGGCTTTTCAGTAAAATACACACATAAAATAAACATAAATGTTTGGAATCACTCCTGTTTGATTTCGCCTAAATGGTCAATTAAAGCAGCTCATAGATAAGCTAGTCTGATAGGCTTTGTTTTATACAGATGAATACAATTTCGTAAAACAAAAAACAAAACGATAAAACAAACACACGTGTAGCTTGCTCCCAAGGCTGTTCATACCTAATAAAGCTAGGGAAATCACTGAGGAAAACAGCTGTTATCAGGCCAAGACTAACTGCCTACAAGTTCGGTCGTAGAACTTGTTCATGTGAACATGGGATCAGTCTAGTGCAACTGGTCGTTCATCCAAGCAAAAAATGGCCAATCTAATCTTAGGAAATTACTTCTGTTGTTATTTTTGGAATAAGCCTTTTTGGTTCAACTTGATAAACCTAAAGAAGTCAAGTACAAGCAATTCATGGATGACATTTTCACTATCCACACAAAAGGCAGAAAATTTCGTTTTAAGAATTCTGTTTGTGAATTGTACACTCAACTGCTCTCTAAATCTTTTCATCTATAATTTTTTCAATATGGTGGATTGCCTATACATCACATGTGAATACATAATGTATTCTACTGGTAGGATGAAATAGAACAAAATCGAAAGAGCATATTGGAAATTTTTGTATTGAAATCTTCTGTTATTGTTTGTTCATTTGATGTTCGTGCTTGAGATTCAATATGGGTTTTATTTCAGCATCTTTCTCTCCATTAACATCCATTTTAAGCAATCAGAGGAACATATATAATCACAGAAACATATCCTATTTAGTTAACATTAAATATTGCCTCAAGAGTTTGCAATAAGGCAAAATTCTAAGACTCATGATTGGATATTGGGCTTGTTTAAAATCCACTGAAATTCTCCTTATGGAATTTTTCAGAGTAAAGCACAATCGATCCGTGAGCCAGGTGCATCCTTCCTAGTGCCCTGTTGGAATCACCTCTACTTGAATCGATTTCCTGAATTGATTTCCTAAAAAAATGCAGCAGCCCTAGATTTCGTTTTGAGCCTCACTCATATTTGACAGGAAAACTTTACTTTTATATGTATTTTAAACCATTCAGAGTCATTAAAGAAGCATCTAGACTAGGGGTCAACAAGTTTTATTGGTAAAAGGCAAGATAGTGTTTAGACGCTATAGACCAAGAAACACAATGAGGGATAAACTCTCTATCTACCATCTATCTATAAGGAAAACACAGTTTTTCAAATTTTTTATTGACAAAAATATAATAATGTAGTGCAGTATTCAATACAGACCCGGGGCTCCTGGGTATCTCAGTCGATGGTGCACCTAACTCTTGATTTTCACTCAGGTCATGATCTAAGGGTCGTGGGATCAAGCCCCATGTTGGGCTCCATGCTGAGTGTGGAGCCTGCTTAAGATTCTCTCTGTCTCTCTGCTCTCTCCCCTGCTCACATTCCTTCTAGATAGATAGATAGATAGATAGATAGATAGATAGATAGATAGATACATACCTATGTACGTACATACATAAATAATTTTTTAAATATAGACCTACTGGTAAAAAGAGGGGAATTACTATATTTGGGTAACCTTTCACTAATTGGGGTTCATGATTTAATGTTCCCTATCATCAAAACCAGTTGTTGATGTTCATTTGTCAGTGCTGATATGTAATGAGATTGTATCTATTTTTTTGAAAATCTTTTTTTTCATCACCCAGATATGCAGTGCCAAATATTGATAAGAATTCATGCTATCAGTTTATCATGGTTTCAGCTGACCGTATTTGTCACTTGCAAAGGATTGATAGAATTGTATTAGATTCTTTTCTTGATATTTGCCTTTTATCAGATCAGTCACTTCCAACTGATTGAAACTCCTCAATCACAGAGCTAAGTGGGCTTTGAAATACAAACATTTCCTTCACACTCATACTGAGTCCTGAAAACTGCTGCAGGTACTGTCGTTTGAGTTCAGAAAATAAATCTGCCACAAATTTGTGTGGGAATGGAGAGCACACTTAACGCTTTTAAGTCTTGACATCATGGTAAATGTGTAACATGTCTTCACATTGCTTGTGATTTAAACAACTTAATTGTGAAAAATGACCGGACTGAAGTCTAAGTTTTGCCTGAAAACATCATTTGCCATGTAATATTGGGTTGAATTCATTAAGAAATCGATCAAATCTAGTTCAAGACGATTCAGTGTTTGATAATAGTGGTTGAAGGTGGTTCTTCTCACAAAGAAAAATTGTAATTATTAGTTTTTGGGGTGAGGAAGGATGGATTTTTGCGAAGATACAAATTGGGTTTATAAATTTGGAGATGAAAAGTGGAGACGATTCCTGCCAATTTTTTTGTATTTTCGTGGCAAAATGTGATTACAAGGTCAAAGAGGAGGGGACTAGGAAAATTGAGGGTGGGGAGCGTATAAATCATGTTTGTGGAAAAAGTCATCACAAAAAATCGCATAACAGTTGCTAACAAGAAAAAGAAAAGAAAAATTGTACTTATCAGCCCTGATCTCAAAAAACTCACCATATCACTTGACCACTGCAGAGCCTTCGAAGTAGCGTGCGGCAGAGCAAGTCACAATACTCTGCTTCTGTTTCTGACAACACTGTGTGGAGCTCGTCAGAGTTAAGTCCCCAAGAGCGGACCAAGGTCACTGTTGCCGCTACCAGCTCGGTATCGGGGAAGATTGAAGTATTTCCGCGAAGCACCTGCGTGAGTCGCGTCGCGGGCTTTCATTTGCAGAAGCTGGTCGGTCTGTGTGTGTGTGTTTCTCAGGGGGTTTTAGCCGCCATCAGTGTAACATCGTGGCAGATTCCCCTTCAGGTTGTGATGAATTAGTGTTTTCTCAGCTTCTTTGAAAGTGTTCCTGCCCGTGCTTGCGCCACGCACACTATTCTTTTCTTTATTCTTTTCTTTTTTTAAAAGCGTTTATTCATTTTTGAGAGACAGAGCATGTGTAGGGGAGGGGCAGAGAGAGAGGGAGGCACACGATGTGAAGCAGGCTCCAGGCTCTGAGCCGTCCGCACAGAGCCCGACGTGGGGCTCAAGCCGTGAGATCATGACCTGAGCTGAAGTCAGACGCTTAACCAACTGAGCCCCCCAGCCGCCCCAGCACACTCTTCTTTAGAGGCTAATTTTGGGTCACTTCAGTTGTGGCATCGACTCCACAAACAAAAATAACTTAACAATATTGGTAACGTCTCTTGGTTCATCAGAGCCAAAGTTTAGCCCTCAGAACCATTTGCTCTGTTTTCTGGTTGACCGTTGGGTTTGGTCCCAGTATCCTCAGTGCCGTGCGGCCCGAGCATTGTAGTGACAGGAGGCGAGTCCAGAGGAGTCAGGTCATGATGGGCTGTACTTGGCTGCCGTTCATAAAGGCCGCGGAGGCGTCTTGCAGGACAGCGGGTTGTTTGTGTCGTTGTTGTTGTCGTTGTTGGACTTTTATTAATTTGGTTTGCTTGACCTCATAGTCCTTTATTGAAAAAACTAATAATCTCAAGTGGAAACCCAGCCTTTAACAGTTAAATCCAAGTGGCTTTGGTTGAAATGTCAGGAAGCCTGGCACCCCCCAGGTCTGAGGTGCCGCTTAGGCCCCGCTCCCTTAGCCTTTTTTGCAAAACAGTCTGAAAACCGAGGTTTTTAGCAAACCTGAGAAGTAATGAGGTTCAGTGACCTACTATGAACAAAGGTAGAGGCATGTTTTATCACCTGTTATGTATTAGACACTAAGTCTTTTTTTTTTTTTTATTTATTTTGAGAGAGAGAGAGAGAGAGAGAGCATGGGAGGGGCAGAGGGAGAGGGAGGGAGAGAAACCCAAGCAGTCTCTGTACGGCCAGCACAGGGCCCAACGTGGGGCTTGAGCCCCCAGACTCTGAGACCGTGACCTGAAGCCCAAACCAGAGTCAGATGCTACCCTCACGGAGCCCCCCCGGCGCCCCTGAGCCAAGTCTTTTTAAATGTCTCAGTTAATCCTCATAAGAACGTAATCAGTAGGTATTGTTACCATTCTATAAAGTGAAGAAAAGATCCAATTTTATAGTTAGTGTTTTAGTACTGTTAATTCTAAAGTCTCAGCTTTCTGGAATGGCTCAGTGGACCTTTCTCCCGTGACGGAAGTGGTCTGTGTCCGCGCTGTTGAAGACGGCAGGCAGTAGCTGGATGTGGTTATTGAACACCCGGAGGGTGGCGAGTGTCAACGAGGAACTGAGTCTCACATTTTACTCGCTTCTCCTTCATTTCCATTTTAACAGCCACAGTAGACGGCATTTAGTGTATTGGGAAGTTCACGTTCTAGAACAACAGTCTCCAAGTGATTCTGGAGTCTATTTGTTCTCCAGGGACTCTGTGTTACTTCCTCACTTGCTTTGGGAGATTATTAGGTAGTTTATCTTAGAATATTTTGTTAAATGTGTTGTATGTTTAATTCTGCCTGTTTCAACCAAGAAGTTGAGAGTCGGGTCTCAATAAAAATGACATATGGGATTTAACTCTTCCTCCTTAAAGGGGAACTAATGAGTCGTTTGCTGACTCACTAATATTTATTGAGCACCCGCTTTATGCCAAGCACTGAGCAGGTAGCATGCACGACAGACATGGTCCCTGCCCTCAAGGGACTTCGCAGTCCCAGTGGAGAAAACCGAGACCAGCAGCAGTTACAATAGAGTGTTGGGCAACGGCAGCGTTGGGAGCTCAGCAGAGGCCCCGAAATAATAGCAAGAGTCCAGGGCGAGTTTCCTGGCACAGGTGCCCTTTGACTGGAGCCCTGCATTGGGAGCGGAGTTAGCTCTGCCCCGTGGACTCGGGGGGAGCAGCGGGGAGAACGCTGCATGCGTCCTGCCTGCAGGCCAGAGAGTTGGGGTCCCAGGGACGGGAACGGAGTTCAGTGGGGCCAGACTGTGGCGTGTGCACAGAGCCTGCACGATGCTGTTTGTGGGGGTCAGTCTCTGGGGGCGCACAGCCAGGCAGAGAGGGCAGGCCGCCGCTGGGGCTGGGAGGCCGTGGGAAACGGCAGATAATTAGCACCAAGCATGAACCTCAAAGATATTTAGGAGTTTAATAAGAAAAAAATTTTTTTCACAGGGATATCACTGCACTTCCTACCAGCCGTGCTGACTTTCATTCCTATCCCTTGGTGAATTAATTCAGGCTGCAGAGAATTTTCTGAATCCATCAGTGAGAAGAACTGTTTGTCTACACTTTTTAAAAAAATTTTTTTTTTGTTTTTTATTTATTTTTGATACTGAGAGAGACAGAGCATGAGAGGGGGAGGGGCAGAGAGAGAAGGAGACACAGAACCGGAAGCAGGCTCCAGGCTCTGAGCTAGCTGTCAGCACAGAGCCCGACGCGGGGCTCGAACCCACGAACGTGAGATCTGACCTGAGCCGAAGCCGGAGGCTTAACCAACTGAGCCACCCAGGCGCCCCTGTTTGTCTACACTTTTAAGAGACTAGATGGACTCTGAAAAAGCTGATTTCCTTTTGCATTTCAGAGATGCTTTTTGTCCAGATCTGAAATTCCTTTTGAAACGTTCATTCCTCTTTTTCTTCAGCTGCCCTCATACATTATAGGACCTTAAAGGTTTCTTTGAAAGATGACCAGTATACAAAGCGTTTTCCTTCTGCTGGTTTTATACATCATTTCTACTTTCCTATCAATGAATAAAGAAACTATTAATTCTCTAGTGTATTTAGCGCTGGTTTAGGTAATGGTGCTACCTAAGAGTGAATATTCACAAGTGATTGTTACATATTTATTCTCACACTCAGCTTCCTCCGTGAGAGCCGGGTCTCCAGAAGCAGCTGTATAAAATAGTATCCATTAATCCGATGTTTGTTGGTGATATTGGTTAACTAGGACTTTCACTCAGCAATTCATTTTCTTCTCTTTCTACTGTTCACCTTGTGGAGAATGGGCATTGCTCTCAGCAACTCAGCATGAAGGTTTAAAAATTAAAATACAATATAAATGTTATAAAAAATAAAATCTGCACCCAGCACAGCACAGAGAACATTTAAGATCTGTGCTTCCATTACTTGTATTGCTCTATGTTTCCGTGCTCGCTAAGCTTTGATGGACATCATAATTCCAAAAGGATTCAATTAATTGTAATTTTTGAAAGCATATCTGTAGGAAATGGGATCAGAACAGTGTTATGCCTACAGAAATCGCTCAGATGTTTCTTCTTAGAAATGCAAAGGATGGTTGAAACATGGGGGCCTGAGCCGTACGCACCAATGTCAGTCAATAGACGTGCCATCGAATTTTCTCCATTGTGACGTCCGCCTTTGCATTTTTTCCTGTCCATGCATGACAGTTTTATGTTTTACATGGAGGAGTTGTAAAAAATTAGTTTCAGTGGCTGATTTTGTGCAGCAAACATTAAGTCAGTTCCCATGAACAGCCCCGTGGTGCAAAACCCTTAATAAATGCAAACTTTATTTTTAGTAATGACCTTTCGTAATGTGAGCCTTGATCCATTGAGATGCTGTTCACTTTTGATGCATCTCCAAATCCCTTTTTTTATGCATTTTAAATCAACACACGCTTGCTCTGAATTTATGCATGTGGATAGACGGAGATGTAATTTAAACACATCTGTTCAAATATGCATTTCAGATCAACTTGGTGCCGGTTCTCATAATATGATGGAGTTTTTGACGGGTATTATATCCCTAAAGTACACAACAGATGGTATTTATTAGAGAATGAATAGAAATGAAGTTTAAGGATGTTGAGCTTTTTGTCTTAAGTCACTCATTTTTTAGTCATAAAACAATAATGGTCTGACGTCCTGTGCCCCTATGTGATCAAGCTTTGTGTGAGACTGTTCTCTTTCAGTTGAGTGTCTTTCAGTCAAATTGAGATTAAAAATATTTTTTTGTTGCATAGCCTCCATCGTTGAGAAAATTCAATGAGAAAGAGCTAGAGTAAATAATAGGCATTAACAATTAGAGACTAACTACAGTTAACACTTTATAAGTCGTATAGATAACGGATTGTAAAAGATTGAATAGCCTCACTCAAAATCTTTATTCACTTAGGAATATGTCAATGCATAGTTCAGATTTATTAAAAGTTATTTTTATACACTGGGGTCATTCTGTCACTGCCTAAAATGAGGTTTCTTTACTCATCTTCAAAGCTAACCTCCGCCCCGCACCTCAAATCCTTGTATTAAGAATGAATGACGTGATACATCTATAGTAAGTTGACCTAAAAGTAATCACCGTCTTTCAGATTTCCGATTTTCAGTTCTGAGCTATCCTTAAATGGTTGTCATTTCAACAAATATAGAAAAATATAGAAAAATAATTCCTTGCCCCCCCTTCCAGTCCTCCACACCCTGGATCCCCGGGCACCTTTATGCCCACCCTGCAGATAGGACGCTGACAAGGTGGCATTCGCCCTGGACTGGGGAACCCTGGATGGGAGACGGGTGACTGCGGCACGGTTTTCAGTGTGGAAATAACTAGCTTTAACACTTACTTCTTTCTCCTGAATTTATAACATAGAGAACCATTTCCAAAGAGCTGGATCAAGGACGAGAAAGAAAATCTATATATGCATGCTTTTTTCTTGCATTCGATAGAAGCTATATTCTCACATCCACAATCGGAGGCAAAGAAGCCAGACCGAGCTGACTTGTGAGCTATTACTGACTTCTGCAAACACCACCACCAATAAGTCTTTTTCTCAAAGCTTTAGACAGAGGGAGGGCAAAAGGAGAGCGATGATTTGTGAGGGGACCTGCAGGTATGTTTGTCAGTAATAGAAAACATTTTAAAATATTTGAAATAATATAATTGCTGTGCTTCGGGAACACGCACATGAATAAAAGATGTTAGCAGGTGTCCTGCTAGTATGGAACCTCATGCTGTTGTATTTATTGGAAATATGCACGCCATCAGCAGATTTAAATTTGTAGAAAGTAATCGAAACAGAAGGCTTGGATAAAAAACTCAGGCTTAAAAATCATGTAACTCCCTTAAACTGCATGTCCAATTTAATAAGATACAGTTTGTGCATCAAATTCGCTTTCTTTCTCAGATTTTTCACTGTAACTCTGAACATTATGCTTTTCTTGGTATTTCAGATTTTTTTTTGCACTAGGACAACAGGTAATGCTTGCCTGTGATGTTTCACTTCCTACTGAGTAATCTGTGAAGGATTTTTGTAGCATTTGAAATTTGATTAATAGAGTCCTGCTGTTTAGTGCATCTCCGGGTTGCAATTTTTATGGTTAGTAGCATACACGTGCATAGTATTTATTATTGTAGTCAGTATACAAAGACACATCTCCTTCATGTTCATCAGTGAAATCGATTTTAATACAGCCAATTACATGGATAACAGCTTACCTTTAAATAAGGAAACAGTCACCTAGATTTCAATTTGCCTTTTGGCAAAAGTGTTTTTCTTCTGTTTTTGTTTTGTTTTGTTTTGTTTTACACTCTTTTTATCCCTTTTATGTTTTTAACTACCAGGGAAAATTTGGTCGAAGTGCTGAGTCTGCTGTGGCGTCCTCCCCAACAGGCTTATCAGTCATCTTGCTCACTTTTTAACCTTAAAGCTTCCTTCCTCCCCACCCTACTCTACCCTCCATTACCATTCACCCGCTCCCTGCTCCTCTGCTAATGAACACATTTTGAGAACCTCATTATGTATCAAATGCCCAGGAGATAAAAAGTTGCTCCATCCTGGCCCAGCCCTCACTGTACTTAGAGTCCTTCAGTTGCACAATGAACGCTTTCCTGGTGACATTGGATACGCAGTCAGTAGGTCTGAATTGATGGCCTGTTCTCCTTCCTTCCCCTTCCAGGCCTCACACCTAGAATCCTACCCTCTGCCTTTATCACCAACTCTGCTCCCTTCCCCCAGCACATGCCCCCGCCTGAGTCAGCCCCCCAGTCAGTCCCCGTTTTGATGATTTTACAGTTGGCCACGCCCCTTCGCCTTGCCATCCCCGCACTCTCGCTGTCCAAGCGAGGGCCGTCAGTATCTTGGGCTCTGTCACCTCTCTGCCTTCTGAGTCAGCTTTATGGCACTGCTGGAAGCATCCCACGGAGGCACAGCGTTCGTGTTGCTCCTGCAGAAGCCTTTGGTAGTTGCTTTCCGCCACACTTGTATACGCCGTCCTTTCCTCCTTTTTAGCTGGAAGGTGCAGTTCTCGTCATGCACATCACACCCTGTGGTGTTCGTTACTTTTTTTTTTTTTTTTGCCTGAATGCCTTTGCTCTCACTTTTCTTTCTGTTGAGAGCATTCATGCACCTTCTCTGTATTGGTGCCTTTCCATGTAGGAGCCATACGTGTCTGTCTGCTGAGCGCATGGAATGTAGCAAGTCCGAGCCGCCATGTGCCCTCAGTGTAATACGCATACCGGCTCTCACAGACTCCGTATGAACCAAAGGATGTGATGTGTCTCGTTAATGTTTATATTGATTGCAGGTGGAGATGACAATGTTTTATGTATTTTGGGTTATGTGTTTTCAGTTTCACCTGTTTTCCTCTTTTCATACGACTGCTGGACAATTTGCAATTACTTATGTCACTTGCATTATATTTCTGTTGCACATTGCTGCCCTGTTCCCCTCCCCACCCCAGGCCGCCCCGCCCCCCCCTCCTCTGAGCCCATTTCACGAAGGATTCCTGCATTTCCCTCCTCTCCGCAGTGTATTACTGGAGCACTTCTTTCCCGGTGCCTCCGGTTGTAGTTATTTATGAGGAAATGGTGTGGTGCCGAGTGAAGAAAGAGTTCAGGGATGGAAACCAAGACGCCTGTGATTCACATCACAGTTCTGCCCTGGACTGACTTTATGTCTGGGGCAGTCACTCAACCTTACTGAGCTTCAATCTCCTTCCTGTAAAACAGCGATGATGTGAACACCTACTTCACAGGAGCACTAAGGAATTAAATGAGTTAATGTATGGAGAGGGCTGAGAGCAGTGCCTGGTGCAAAATACTATGTAAATATTTTCCGTAACTGCTAATGTTACCGCTCCCGCTGCTTCCTGGGGTGCCCCTGAGCGTCTCTGACAGACCTTCAAAGGCAGGGATCGCACCTTCCTGTCTTTCTACAGCACGGGGCTAGGACACGGAGGGTCTTCATTCTGTGATATTGATGATATTGAATGCCGATTGAAAGTATTGTGAATTTAATTGATGCTATTGATTGAATAGAATTTTCCTTGAAGAGCCATCAAAACCCAAAGTGACTCCTCTGCCAACATTAAAAAAAAAATTAAGGTTCTTTCACCTTCCCAAAGGATGTGTAATAGTGGCTCTTCATTTTGTTTTACTGTCCACAGAGACACGTCCTAGGCTGTGCGCATAGAAATACCTCCAAGACTGCCCTTCCTTCCTTTACAGAAAGCATAGTGGCCTCGGCTAAGAGTAGCCGTGTCTGAACGTTCTCAGCGTTTGTCGGTCTCTGGAAAGGACTCTGCTCACCATCCTTCACGTCTTGCTCCCCGTGTCATTTTTTTGTGAGTTCCTGTTACAGTCGGCGTGCTTGTGTTCACGTCTCATCGAAGTATCATCACACGACTAAAGGCGGTTCTGGTTCAAGGCTGCCCAGAGCCCGGACCCTGCCTTGAGGAGGGAACGGCCTTGTGCGAAAGGGCCGTCGTTCCTGAGAGCACAGCCCTTGTCCTGGACACTTAGCTGCGACGAGAGAGTCTCTTGCCACCTGGGGTCTCTTCATTTACTCTTCTGATCAGGACTCGATCTTGAGAAGGCTGTTTGTGGAGGGAAACTGTGTGTTGTCATTGGGACGCCATACATGGGTGGAAGTAGAGTATGAATTCTAATGACGTCACACTCTGTTCAATGAACGTCAGCGGATTCTGCATTCGGACATGGCCATCTGGGGCTCCGTGTACCTCGTCATGCCCACAAATCTCTGCCTCTTTTCCCTGTTGCTCCTGCCCCCCATCCTGCCCTGCACCCCGTGTGAGTCCTAATTTCATCTTCTTTATGGCTCATAATCCCATGTATTCCACCACCCCTCCTTACCCCACCCTTCTCCCTTACGTCGTATTGAACGTGACACTAGTCACATCACCGTTTACCTCGGCCGGTGGCTAGGAGTGACACACAACCCCCAGTGGGCTCGGCTGCTGTTTTCCTGGCCCCGTAGTTGTAGGTACTCGATCTGTGTTTGCTGCATGGAATCAAATCGTCTCTAAGTCGCCTAGTAGACCTTGCCACACCGGTGCCTGTCCGGCAGCCCCACACTCGCTGTGACTCGTGGTCACACGGAACCTTTCTCCCTTACTGGTCTCTCTGACGTCACAGCACCAAAGTCTTTGGCTCGGGCTATCGTTCCTGAGACGTATTCAGGTTAGCCGGTTGGAGACGCAGTAGCCAGTGTCCGAAGCCAGATTCCTCGGTTGCAAAGACTTCACCTCCCTAAAGCTCTGCGAGGTCACCACATCATTCCTTCCTGTCGCAGGGCTGTTGCGATGTCTGTGAAGTCGCAGCGTCCGCATCCAACCCTCGTGGGTCTTTACAGCCATTACTTGTATCTCAATTACATGAAAGACAGAGACACTTTGGCTTCTTTGCCAGGCTCCGAACTATTCAAGACTTGGCACCAAGCACGACTATAGTTATCTGGATATTCCTCAGATTCTTTTGCCAAAAATGATGTCATCAGGACCGCTTTCAAGACCTCACGTGGCTTGGGACCTGATGCGAAGTGTTAAAAATTAACAGGATTTCTTGTTTTCTCGCTGCCAGTCTGAGCCAAAGGCTAGTTATGTCTATTAATGTTTCTAGTCTCATGGGGTCCTGTCTCTCCCTCTCATTTTGGCACCGCTGAAAATGTGTGTGATAAAAATCTGAGCTGTCGTGAATCTTTTTGTTAGCTCCTGGCACAGATAGGATATCTGGTAAGGATATTTTTTTCTACATTTCGTTTCACTGGCTAAAAGGATAAGTGCACAAGTACTTTTTTTAACACGCGAGTAATAACTGGACAAGTGAGGAATGAAGGAGAAGATGGCGCTCGGTGGGTATTTTTGCTGTTGAGCCACGGCGAGGTCATCTGGTGGCACCCGTGCTCCTACAGGAGAGTCTCAAAGAAGCTGCAGTGTGAGGACCCCTGAGAGTTACTGATTCTGAGAAAGGAAGCTCTAGGAGTACATGTTTCCTGCACTTTCCATATTCTCTGCCCAACATCAGTGGGAGGCGGTTTATCATTGAAGACCACAGGCTCTGAAAACAGACCATTAGGATTCAGGTCCAGACTCTGCTACTTACTGCTGGGTGACCTTAGGCAATTTACTTAATCTCTCTGTGCTTCCATTGCTGCGTCTATAAAATGGGAATATATTACGTATCTCACGAACTGCTCTGAGGATTAAATGAGTCAGTACCATCCAGAGCACTGGCACAAAGTACTCACAGAGTTTCAGAGGCGCTGGTGTCAAAAATGCCACAGTGTTACCCTGATACTGAGCTCGCTCATGTATGAGTAGTTCATGAACGTTTTCCCCCACAAATGATGACCTTGGGGATGGCTGTAGCATCTGATGTCTCCTAATGTGGTGGCTTTGTTCTTGGGGTTTGAAATCCCTCCTGGTTTAGGATCAGCGACGCCCAGCATCACAGCGACGCCCAGCATCCCACCACCGGTGACCCGGGTGTCGTCAGAGGCAGGCTGCCCCCCGGAGGCCAGCGGCGGCTGGTGTTATCGGTGGCGCCATGTGGCTGTGCCGGCAGACCAGCCAGGCCTGGCATGCGACTGAACAGAATTGCCCTTTGGGCCAAATGCGGAGCCAACAGGCGGTGTCGCAGAAGGTGACAGGCCCTTGAGGAAGTGACAGCGCCCAACAACCAGACACATTTCGTGTGTGTTTCATACGGAAAAGACCCGGGCCACCTGCTTACTGCCTCTGCCCCAGGAGCCCCACAGATCTAGACTGGCCAGAACTTTGCCAAGAACATACCATTCCGTCAGTAAACAAGGTTTGAATGATGGGATTTATCACCTTCAAAAACAGAAGAGAACAACTAGGAAACCGAATTGGAATGAAGACTCCTTTTCCATTTCTCACCCACCTGGAGCCTCTGGGATTCCAGCATGAACCCCTCTCCCTGCAACTTTAAACTGAAGGTTGCAAATAAAGTCAGGTTCTCTATTTATTTTTCTGGGTCATTTAAAACATGCATCAATCTCCTGTCAGTATTTTAAGTTATTTCAAAAAAATTTTTTTAATGCTTTATTTATTTTAGAGAGAGAGAGAGAGACAGCGTGGAGCAGGGGAGGGTCAGGGAAAGAGGGAGACACAGAATCTGAAGCAGGCTCAGGCTCTGAGCTGTCAGCACAGAGCCCGACGTGGGGCTCGAACCCACGGACTGTGAGATCATGACCGGAGCCGAAGCCGGACGCTTAACCGACTGAGCCACCCAGGTGCTCCTTAAGTTATTTCTATAAGTAGAAGTATTTAGGAGGAAACAACTATTAGCTAATATTTATTTTCTTAGTACTGATTTGAGGAAAATGCCCTTCCTTGTAAGTGGGACAGGTCATTTCCAATGGCTAGGATTGAGGCAACAGGTGTGTGGCCTGGACCCTGAGGAGAAGCTGTCACTTCCAAAGCCCCCCGACTTGCCCACAGTCTCCCCCTGCCAGATAAGCAAAGGCTAGAAGTTCATCTTTAGGACTTTAAAGTAGCATACTGTGGTGGATATGAGGTTAAATGGGGATTGATGACTAGTAGGTATGAGTAAGCCTGTTACCTAACTGAGTTCATTTATTCATCGCCCTGTCTCCTTGCCCCATTCTCCCTGCCCCGTCACCTGTAAGTCATTGGGCACCTTGACCTGTGTGTGCTGTTCCGCACTGCAGCTAGTGGGGCTATGAGTATGACCCCACCCTTGGCCAGCACATGCTAATGGTTTACTTGGAGGCATAAGACAGGGAGACACTCGGGAAAGGTGTCGGGCAGATCGTAACGGGGCATCAGAGACCTGAGGCGTGACCTCAGTTGTGTGACTGAGTTGAGCTGCAGAGACAATACCAGAAAAGACCTCATCAGAGAAGAAGCCTGCAGGGGGCGGTTGCTCAGGGAGGAAGTGCCCTGATTTGAATTGTGTCATGCATATTGGTGACCGTGGGAGAGGTTGACGGGGGCCGGACTTTGGAGAGCATCACGTGCCCACTGCCCTCTCACACTCACCCTGCCGTGTCCCTGGGAGTACTTAGCCAAAAGCAGAGTCGTGGGCCCGACTCTCAACAGATAATAAGTATTTTTGGTTTTTCTGAATCAAAGAGTCCCCGCCGCAGCTGTCACAGTTACTCAGTGCTGGTTTTTAGCCAAAGCAGCCTTAGACCACATGTAAATGAGTGTATGTGGCTGTGTTTCAATAAAACTTTATTTATAAAGCAGGCAGTGGCTGAATTTGGCCCTTGAGTCATAGAGTGCCAACATTCAGTCTCACCTTAGTGAGTTCAGAAATGGCTTCCAGCAGTCACCTGACTTAAAACCAAAGTGAGAGATCAGCTAATAAGGAATGAAGAATTTAATTGTGAATAATCTGCTGTATTCTGATATGAAGGCTTCTGTGGCATGCTTGCTTTCTCGGCTCGGTGTGCATGCATTTTTTCCTCAGGATTATTTATTTCGCTGCTACCCAAATAGGATGGCGTTAGTCTTGAGATGTAGTATCTCTGAGTACCGCTTCTTGATGATGACAACGCTTCCATTAAAATCAAACTTTTGCCTAATTTCTTATTTATAGTGGGCTGAATATTAAAGCAACTGCGTTATGACCATTTGGTTTTATAAATTATTCTTCCCGAGACCTGGTGGGTTAGCGACTTTCCAATTGTGCTTTCCTATTATTAAAGAATGCTATGATCTGGGTTTGAGTCTCTGAAATTTCAATAAGTGGTGCTTTTTTCCCCAAGTTTAATTTTAAAAGATTTAAGAAACTTGCTTAACTTTATAGTTTTTGCCCTGTCCTGATAGTCGTTTAATTGGTTCTGCTAATGTGAATGCCCTTTCAAATATGAAAAAAATAAAGCAGGAAGGAAAAGTTGATTATTTCTGTAATTGGATTTTCTCTTGAATAGAATGATTTCACCCACGTTATCTTTCTGACTTAGGGATGGGGGTGGGGGAGCCGGCCTCATGCGCACTGTAGTCAGACGCCCACAGAAGAAGGGACATAGTCTGTTCCAAGGTATCAGAAGACCATATTGGTTTGGGTTGTAATTAATTACTGATGCTGACTGTACTCCGGCCCCTGCTTTCATTCCCAAATCTAAATTTCCACTGTGTGCAAAATAATTCCATCCAGGAAGAATTCTAATTACTTTAGTAATTATCGTCTTATCTCTAAATGGGATTCAGACATTTGCTGTAGTTTATGAATGTTGGAAATGTTTCATTTCCTTTTCACCTTGAATAACAGAAAAATACACATTACTGAATCTGGCTTCATTGAACCTTATAATTCATGTTACCATAGAAACAGAAAAACTCATATAAGAATTGTGTTAACAGCACTGTAGATAGTAAATACCCTCACTTCAACCAGCAATATCATAAAATGATTTTAATAACAGATGTGTAAAAATTCTTTGCGATGTAATATGGTTCCTTTTAAATATTATAACACTATTATTAAGAATGCTTACTTAAACTTTTTACTTTTTAAAGCAATATCTTTGGTCTTATGAAAGGCTTTGTGTTTATTTTCAGAATATTTGCTGTGGAATGCAAGCATAACATTATGAGATAAAAAACTTACTTAACACAGTATTTATTTAATTTTCACTTAACAATGGTGATTCATTGGGTTTTTTGCTCGAAGCCAAACTGTATAGTCATGATTTATCCTGGGTTTAGTAATATAATAGATGACACTAAATTCTTTGATGTCAACTGCATCTGCTTGGCCCCCCTCCCCCTTTTTTTTTTTAAAAGTGTATTTATTTTAAGGAAGAAAGACCATGAGCAGGCTAGTGGAAGAGAGAGAGAGACAGAGACAGAGAGGGAGAATCCCAAGTAGGCTCCACACTGTCAACACAGAGCCTGGCGCAGGGCTCTATCCCACTAACCTGGAGATCATGAACTGAGCTGGAGTAGGACCTTCAGCCGACTGAGCCACTCAGGAGCCCCCACCATTTAAAATTTTGATTTCTCAGAACATCCAAAGATTTGCAAGGCCTTAGCAGATCCTTTGTGGTTTTATTCATATACTGTGTCCTTTTCTCATCTTAGACATACTACCTTTTTTATTCCAAAAAATAAGATTGTACCAAATTTAAGTAAGTAAGTCATCTGGATTTTTTATTTTAGCATATTAAGCATAGTTTTATTGGGGTGCCTGGGTGGCTCAGTCAGTTAAGTGTCCGACTTCAGGTCAGGTCATGATCTCTCCATTTGTTAGTTCGAGCCCCGCGTTGGGCTCTGTGCTGACAGCTCCGAGCCTGGAGCCTGCTTGGGATTCTGTCTCTCCCTCTCTTTGTGCCCCTCCCCCACTCCTGTGTATGTGTGGTGTGTGTGTGTGTGTGTGTGTGTGTGTGTGTGTCTGTCTGTCTCAAAAATAAACATTAAAACATTTTTTAATGTAGTTTTACTGATTTTGAAGAGAGGTAATAATTTTTTTAAAACCTAATTGGTACTACATTTATCTTTCTCAGAGATAGGCTTTAAAAGGCTATTTTTGATTATAAATATCACTTATAATTAGTTTACGAATTACCAGCAGATTTTAACTAATACTTCAACAAAGTTTCTTCAACCGAATTCTATGTAAACTTGTAATAGTCAGAAATTTTAAGTGTTCTACTGTGAAGACTGTACCACTCATTTATAGGAATACATTTATAGTCTTTGTATTCTGTGTACGAGCCCTTTTTACCTTTTGTTCCCATCTATTACTTTACCCCAAGACCATGTGGTTCGTGTAAATGTGCCTTCATTACGGTTGTAGGGACGCTGGTGAGTTTGAGCGTTTTGATCTCGGCACAGTTAGAAGGAACAGCTGTGCGAGGTTTACCTCTCAGAAGACATTTCATATGAGAAGTTGGTGACATAAAGTTAGAAGGCTAGAAAAGTAAAGGTGGGGGGTTGAGATACCAGAGGACACTAATTACTGACAGCAGGAACTGCCTGGAGGGCTGGGGGTCCCCAAGGGCGGAGTTTGTGTGTCTGGATCCTGGGAGCAGCCACCCCGGGGTCGCTGCCTCACCAGCAGGAGCTGACCACTTCGAGAGACACCCACGTTTCTCCCTGCTTCTGATCGCCTGTCAGGTCCTCTTGCTCAGGACCTAACAGGAGGCCAACTACCAAAGGAATGGAATGTACTTCTTGGACTTGTGGGCCCAGCAATATCATTAAAAATAGAGGAGTAGGAGGCTTGTGACAGTAGGAGTAACACCAATTTTCGTCATCTTCCAAGTAATGTGACGAGCTGGGTGTGTCCCCTTTTATGTCACTGATTTTCTATTAGGTTAAACTTTATGAACTATTTTTAATTTGCAAACAAAACAAAACAGCAATATGTAACTCACCTTCCAGATTATACTAAATCTACTACTGCAAAGATGGTGATTTCACTCATTTTAGTCAGATGAACCTTTTCTATTTGAAAAAAAAATGTCTCTTACATACACTGTGTCATTAGGTCAAAAGTTACCTATTTTTTTTCCTGATAATTTTGTGGCTGATGCAAAAGCATTCATAAAAGTATCTCCTAATCTTTTTTGAGCCACAGAAGACTTTTAGAATCAAAGAAAACTGTAGTCTCTTCCCCCTGAAATATACACATAAAAATTTGCCTGCAATTTTCAGGAGTCCACAGACTCCAAGAGAAGAAATTCTAGAGTGGCATAAAGAAAGGACTATATTGGCATTGGCACTTCTTTGACTTTTTGTTTCTTTAACTCTTAGTCATTATAAGCGTGCCTACCTGAAAGACTTAGTGTAGGCACGCACCCATCTCATGGGTTTAACATTAGGAGAATGATTCTAGGTACTTGATCGTGAATACAAAAGAGAGAAATGGATGGATGGGTGGATGGATGGATGGATGGATGGATGGATGGATGGATGGATGAATGAACGGCTGGATGGATGGATGGACGGACAGATGGACGAACAGAGGATGGATGGACGGATGGACAAACGGACGGACGGATGGATGGATGGATGGATGGACAGATGGATGGATGGATGGACAGATGGACAGATGGACGGACAGATGGACAAGTGGATGCACAGGTAGACAGGTATTTATTCATTTGAGGAGACTCCACCAAAGAGGAAATTATATACAGTACTGTTAATGAAGCCATTTACTTTCTAAGTAAGGACTCACCTGAGCTGGTGTTATTTATTTATATTTTTTATTTAAATATTTATTATATATTTATATTTATGTTGAGTTTTAAATTCTCAACTGGTATGAACTAGTTTACATTTGTGCACTTTCAACATAATTAAAATTGCAGAGAAAAGCTAAGCAGTAGTGTAATTCCTTCATTAGATATTTGAGGAATTTTGTCAGGTTGCACCACAGCCAGAATATTAGTCATATCTGGAGCATTTGGGGATTTTTTTTTTGTACTTTATACATAAATCAATTCACCACGTGTTAAGGTCTTCTAATTTTTTTTCTATGACAAAGAATATCAAACTGACCATGTCATGTAAACTCTGTCTCTTATTTTCTGATCATATAGTCCTTATATCACTTATCGTTTTCTGCTAGTACTGATCTATGGCACACACTACAAAAGACATGTGAGCGGAAATCATGGGCCACAGGTGTCCTGGATGGAAGGTGGAGGAGGCCAGGTTCAAGGTACTGGGTACAGTGTTGTTCCTCACTTCCCTTAGCTCCTTAAGGAACACAACAGCAAGTTGACATCTATTAAGCATTTGTGTGCCAGCTGCCATTATAAATGCTTTATATTCATTACCTCCCTTGATCTCACAGCAGCCAGGAAGGGCTGTGCTCTTGTCCCTGTTTGTAGAAGAGAAGGACCTGGGGCTCAGAGCAGCAACAAAACGTGTGAAAATGTGACTAGAAACCGGGGCCCCAAATCTGTCTGGAATTAAAATCTTATTTCTTTCTCCCACTACTATTGCTGCTTCCTCTCTCCGAGCCATCTGGAAATTGGGATAATCACATCTACCTGCTTCTTGATGAGTGGTGATAATGATAAAAGCAAGAAGGTATCTTATGAGGAATAAATTTAGCACATAGCCATTTAGGTTTTAAATGCCTCCATAGTCACCAAGGTACATTTGTGGAAAGAGCACCAACCAGGTGGAAAGGTTTGGGTTTGAGTTAGCATTCTCCCAGCAATAGCTTGGTGACCTTCGGTAAATCATTTAACCTTTGGAGACCACAATTACCCTCTCTTTAAAACGCACTTCTGCAGATAGAGGCAAGTTTTTCTTACTGTAGAAAATTGCTTTGCAAATATTATTACTGAATATTTTTAATGTAGACTAAGGATCAGCCACTGCTTCGAGTACATCAGTTCAGTGAGCACCTTATAACATGGGGAGAGATAAGACTGCCATCATTTAGTGATTCCACAACTCTGGGCAATTTACCTCTCAGTCTTGGTTCCCTAACAGTACTTTCCCTGTGTCTCACAGACATTAAAATAGAGCTTCGCTTAGTTGCCAACACGTTGCCTGGCACTTAGTATCCTATAGTAGGTGGTAGTTGTTACCATTTCTTTGACAGGGGTACAATAATAATAGCTAAAACAAAGGCCCCCTGTGGCTGGCGCTGTCCTTAGCAATTAGTACGTGGACTAACGCCTTAATCTTCTCATCCATGAGTACTTTTCCTATCCCTGCTTCAGAGAAAGGAAACCAAAGCATGCTAAGGCTAAGTAATTTGCTCTAGAGCATGCAACTCATTAGTTGAAGAGCCTCTTAGTTCTGTATGCAAGGGAAGACTTTTCTCCCAGATGAGCATATGAGATGAAGAACCATCCAGAGCCACACCTGTCTTTCTTTGTCTGAGTGACGTAGGGCTTTTCAACCCTTTTCCTAACGTGGAGGCGCTTTTTCAGCTTATGTCCTTTAAGAATTGTTGTTCAGGGGTGCCTGAGTCAGCTAAGCATTTTGATTTTGGCTCAAGTCATGATCTCATGGCTTGCGGGTTCGAGCCCCGCGTCTGGCCCTGCACCGGCAGCGCCAAGCCTGCTTGGGATTCCGTCTCCCTCTCTCTCTGCCTCTCCCCTGCTCGCTCTCTTTCTCTCAAAATAAATAAATAAGCTTAAAAAATGTTTTTCATGAAAGTAATTTTAAATCTGCTGACAGTTTTCTCAAATTTACTTGAAAATGTCATGTTGTTTCTCCTGAAATTTCCTTTTTTAGGATGAGCAGAATGAGTCCTTGTTGTCATCTATTGGTAGCAGGGACATAGTTCTTTTTTATTATTTTTTCTATTTTTTTAATGTTTATTTATTTTTGGGAGAGAGAGAGTGCAAGCAGGGAAGGGGCAGAGAGAGAGGGAGACCCTGAAGTCAAAGCGGGTCCAAGCTCCAAGCTGTCAGCACAGAGCCTGACCCGGGGCTCCAACTCACGAACCGTGAGATCATGACCTGAGCTGAAGTCAGACACTTAATCGACTGAGCCATGCAGGTGCCCTGGACATAGTCCTTCTTGATGTCCTGCTCAGAACATAACTTCCTTTCGGCCTTGACCTTACTTTGTATTATCTCTGCCCTTCCCTCCCATTTGGCCGTATTTAATGCTTTGGCTCCATCCTGTCAAAAGTTCAGTTGTTAGGACTCTTTGGAAGAGCGTATGGGATGGAGAATTCCTGCTACCTCTCTGTCTTCAGGAAGGCCCTCCCCCCACTTCTAGTAGGTTTATTGTGGGGATAATTTAGATATCAGGCCGTTCACACCCAATGTAAGTTATAGTTTGAAATTCTTAGTAAATTAAGAATTTGTGCAGCATCATCACAGTGCAGTTGTAGAATGAGTTACAAGAAGTTTCTTAGTGCCTCCTTGGAGGCAACCCCTGATCCCAGCCGGAGGCCCAGTTTTCTGTCTGTATGATTTTGCTTCTTACAGAAATTTCCTATAAATGGAATCAAACAATAAGTAATCCTTTGTGTCTTCCTTCTTTTACTTCACATTGTTTTTCAAGGTTCACCTGCATGGTGCACGTGTCAGTAATGGATTCTCTTTTCTCTGTAGGTAAATTTTCATTGTTCATTTTGTTTATCCATTTACCAGTTGACAGACATTTGGGCTATTTCCCGCTTGGGGCTATTATGAGGGAGGTCGCTCTAAAAACCCACATAAAAGTCTCTGTGTGCACGTCTGATTTCATTCACGTCGGGCAGATTGCTGGGGTAGAAACTTTCTTAGTCACAGTAAGTGTATGTTTCACTATTTAGGGAAGTGCCGCACCGTTTTTCAGAGTTTGAAATTCCACCTACAACAGAGAGGCATTTCCATTTCTCTAGATGCACACCTATGTCTCTTATTCTTAGTGGTTTTTTTCAACGCAACCTTATTCTCCTGAGTGTGTAGCGTCTGACACGGTTTCAACTTGCATTCAACTTGCATTACGCTCCTAACTAGTGATGTTGAGCCAGATTTTATGCACTTACTAGCTATTCGTCTGTCTTCTTTAGTGAAGTGTTAGTTAAAATCCTTTGCCCATTGTACGGTTATGTTCTCTTCTTATCAGTCACCCATGGAGTTCTTAATACATTTTGATTTCAAAAATTTTCATCATATATAGGGTTTGCAAGTATTTTCTTCCTGTGACTTTTTTGTTTTCTTTATGGTGTTTTCTAGTAAGTCCAGTTTACCCATTTTTTTTTTCTTTTGTGCTTTTGGTGTTAATGTTCTAGCTGAGAAATCCTCACCTAACTCCATGGAAGTCACAAAAGTTTTTTCCCATAGATTTAGATTTAGTATTAAAGTACCTTAGAATTACAGTATTTTTTGGTGTATAACATAAGGGAAGGGTCTGTTAAGTTATTTTTGTTTGTTTGCTTTGCATATGGAACCCATTTGCTCTAGCATAGTTTATTGAAAACATTGTCTCGACCTCACTGAATTGCTTTGGCAATTTTGTTGAAAATTAATTAAGCATAAATGTCTACATGTATGTTTTTGGGCTGTGTTGTTCATTGCTTCTCCCACACTGCCGTGATTACTGTAGCTTTATAGTAGGTCTTTAAGTCAGGTATGTCCACTCCACCAACTTAGTTTTTTTTGCTCTGGGTACTCTAAGTCCGTTGCATTTCCATATAAATTTTAGCATCAGCTTGTCAGTTGCTATAGAAAAATGTGCTAATATTTTGATGGCAGTTGCATTGAATATCAGATTGAAGAGACATGAAATTTTAAAAAAAATTTTTTATTAATTTTTGAGAGAGAGAGAGAGAAACAGCATGAGCAGGGCAGGGGCAGAGAGAGAGAAGGAGACACAGAATCCGAAGCAGGCTCCAGGCTCTGAGCTAGCTGTCAGCACAGAGCCTGACACGGGGCTCGAACCCACAAACTGTGAGATCACGACCTGAGCCGAAGCCGGACGCTTAACCGACTGAGCCACCCAGTCACACCTGAAGAGGCATGATATCTTAATAACAAAATATTCCAATCTATGAAAATTATATATTTTTCTATTTAGATATTCTTGAATTTCAGTAAATTTAAGAAAAATCTCTCTGTTTCTACAGTGTAGGTTGTACATTCCCAAATTTATTCTTAAGTGTTTTTTATGCTATTTTGAATAGAATTGTGTCCTTGGTTTCATTTTTTTTTCGTTTATTTATTTTTGAGAGAGAAAGAGAAAGCAAGTGAGAGAAGAACAGAGGGAAAGAGAAAGAATCCCAAGCAGGCCCCCCGCGGTCAGTGTAGAGCTGGAAATGGGGCTCAGTCTCACGAACCATGAGATCATGACCTCAGCCCAGATCAAGAGTCAGACACTTAACTGACTGAGCCACCCAGGTGCCCTGACCTTGATTTCATTTTCTGAATGTTCATTACTGATATAAAAAATGCAATTGATTTGTATATATTAATCTTTAATTCTGCTAAACTGGCTTATTCTAGGGTCATTAGATTCCGTAGAGTTTCCAAGGTCATAACAAGATCATGTTACCCGCACAAAATAAAGTTTATGTTTTATTTTTCAACCTATATGCCCTTTTCTTTTCCTTGCCTTTCTTGCGTTGATTAGAAGCTCTATAATATATTGAATTATAGAAGTGCGAACAGGTCCTTGCCTTGTTTCTAATCTGAGTGGAAATGCATTCAGCCTCTCACCAATAAAAATGATGGGCGCCTGGGTGGCTCAGTCGGTAAAGCATGCCAGTTCGACTCAGGTCATGATCTTGTGGTTTGTGGGTTCAAGCCGCGCATCGGGCTCTGTGCTGACTGCTCAGAGCCTGGAGCCTGCCTCGGATTCTGTGTCTCCCTCTCTCTCTGCTCTCCCCCTCTTACGCTCTGTCTTTCTCAAAAATAGAGTAAACATTAAAAACTTTTTAAAAAATTAAAATGATAACTGCTGTAGACCCTTTATCAGGTTGAGATCGTTTTTTTTTTTTCTCTAGTCTTTGTTTACAGAGAGTTTTTATCATGAATGTGTGTTGGATTTGTTAACTGAGTTTTCTGCATTTACTGAGATCACTGGGGGATTTACCCTTTATTCTTTTAATTTTTTTATATTATTTATTTATTTTTGAGAGACAGAGACGGTGAGAACAGGGAAGGGTCAGAGACAGAGGGAGATACAGAATCTGAAGCAGATTCCAGGCTCTGAGCCCAAAGCACGGCTCAAACCCACAAACTGAGATAGTGACCTGAGCTGAAGCCGGACGCTTAACTGACTGAGCCACCCAGGCGCCCTACCGTTTATTCTTTTAATAGGCTTATTGCATTAATCAAAATCTGTATGTCAAACCAGCCTTGCATTCTCGTGCTTAAAACTTGATCTAGATTGGGGCACCTGGGTGGCTCAGTGGGTTGAGTGTCCAACTCTTGGTTTTGGCTGAGCCTGTGATCTTGCAGTTCTTGGATTCAAGCCCCACTTTGAATCCCTCTTTGGGATTCTCTCTCTCTCTGCTCCTCCCCCATTTACTCTCTCTATCCATCTTCAAAATAAATAAATAAACTTAAAAAAAAAAAACTTGATCATGATAAACAATCCTTTTTATATATTCCTGTGCTCATTTTGCTAATAGTTTTATTAAGTGTTTCTGTTTTCATAAAATATATTGGTCTGGAATTTATTTCTAATCTCTTTCTCTGTTTTTTTCGTATCAGCTACTGCTAAACTTATAAAATGAGTTCCCTTTTCATCTATCTTTGAAGTGGTTTCTATAGAATTGGTTTTACTCTTTTTTAAATGTTTTATGTAATTCACCAAGAAGCCTTCTACCTCTGGGTTCTTTGATATTGTTTTCTTTTGGTGGCAAGATTTTTTATTACAAATCCAATTTCTCTAATACACTAAAGGCTATTTTGATTTTCTGTTTCTTCTTGAGTCAGTTTTAATAATTTATGTCTTTTCAAGAATTTGCTCATTTCAGCTTAAATTTTCATGTATTTGCACAAAATTGTTCATAATATACTTTTAGTGTTTTTGTTTCTTTTTTAATGTTGGTAGCATCTGTGGTGCTGTCTCCTCCCTCATACCTAAAGTCATCATTTCTGTTTTCTTTGTTCCTCTCAGTCTTGCAAATAGTTTAGTTATTTTACTGTTTGTTTGTTTCAAAAATACGCCTTAACTTTTGTTGATTTTTTTCTCTATTGTCTATTTCATTGTTTTTTTTTAAACCTTTAATAATTATTTTTTAATCCTACTTAGGGTTTGATTTGCTCTTCTTTTTTAGCTTCTTGAGGTGGAGGCTTAGATGATTGTGTTGACTTCTTTGTAACACTGACGTTTAAAGTCATTAATTTCTAAGCTCTTTAAGCTGCGTCCCATGTAAGTAGATGTGGTTTTTACTTTCATTCAGAACTAAAAACTGTTTCTTGGGGCGCCTGGGTGGCTCAGTCTGTTAAGTGTCTGACTCTTGATTTGGGCTCAGGTCATGATCTAATGGTTCGTGAGGTCAAGCCCCGCGTTGGGCTCTGTGCTAGAAGCGTGGGGCTTGCCTCCCCTACTCACACCTGCTCTCTGTCAACATAAATAAATCAAGTTTAAAAAAAAATTTCTTTTAGTTACATGCTTGTTTATGCCTAATAATTTTAATAGATCTGGTTCTTTTTCTGATTATTTTTAATGCTTTTTTTTGAAATAAATAGAATATGTGTATTAGTCTTAATTTTTTCGCACATGAAATTTGAAGTTCCCCCTTTTTCCATTTTTGTCAGTAAAACACCAAATTGCAAGCGAAAATCTTGAGACGTTTAAAGTACATTTTAAGTAGTATTTCAAATACGGTATGGGGTAAAAACATGTGTTTCTTTTTACTCAGGGCAAATAATTAAGTCTTAGAATATTTGGGACACTCTTCACTCCTGGCCTCGGGCCAGCGACGAGGTCTTGCTCTCCTGATAGTGTCCTGATTGATAGATTTCTGTAACGGATTATAGCCACAGTTCTGCTGTGGCAGATGCGTAATTAGAATCTTTCTCATTAATTCTGTTCCCAAGCTATTTAATGAACCCATTTTGCCAGTAAAAAGCTTGTATAGGTCAGGAAAAAATAATGGGTCAAAATGTACCTGTTATTTAAGCTAAGTGAACATTTTCATCTTCCTTTCAGAATTATTTTCTCCTGCTGCTATGAAAACACAAATATAGAAGGTCTTTTAAATTTTAAAAACATGTAATACCTAGTAATTATGTTCATTAGGCTCACAGCTTCAATACATGTGGAGAAATGATCATTTTTAAAAATTTTAGTATTTTGAAAATTCATCGCTTCTCAAAAACAGGATTTACTGGTGATTAGCATATTAAATATTTGAGTTAACATTCTATTTTACACTCCGTAAATTACCCCATAGCCAGTTAATTAATTTAGAAATTAGTTCACTTTAGACTTCCTTGATTTTCTCATGAACTGAGGAGAATTATTTACTAGGCAAATTAACAGCATAAATATGAGGGTTTTTAAATGGTTCACCTAAGGAGCCTTATTTTTAAGAAGCATTATTTGCATGTATAAAATTAACGTATAGATGAGCCTCATCTAACATTATAGTGTAGTCTTCGCTTTGGAAACATTTTATAGGCAATCAGTTTATATTCTTATATACTTAGAAACCCATGAAACTGTTCTTACTTTTAAATACTGCCTAACAGGTGTTTTACAAAGTCATAGTTGGCCTGTCCTCTCCTTTGTAATCAGTCAGCTTTCTGTGTAGATTTTCAAATGTGTTCACACATTGAACATCCCCTTTTTTAACATTTAAGAGGACTCCTGGAAAGGTTTCTCTTTTCTCTTTCACTGTGGGCCTTCCTGCCAAAGTAAGCAGGTGCTGCATAATCCTGAGCTCAGCTTTCCTGGGTCCTGGAGGACTGGGGGAGGGGGAGTCGGAAGGTGCTTTCCTCTGGGAATACCCCATACTCCAGTGCCAAATTCATTCCGATTCATAGGTTGCTACGATATTTCTCAGACAGTTTCTAAGATTTTTCCCCCCTAAGGGAGATGGACTCTTCACTGTCGTTTCTGCTATATCTGTTACTTATAGTTTGAGTTGTGGATTCCTTTTGCTCAGGAGTAGTTATAAGTCAAGTATAAACATTTGCTAATTAAAATTGTTGACATTCTTTTTCTATTCCACGTGCTTTAGTAAGTCTAAAAAAATGGTCTTTTTATCTACAGCTTACTGTCAAAACATGTTTTTTATGATTTTCAAATGTAATTTGATAATCACTTTTGAAGAATGTTTTTATATCACAATAAAAATAAAAATTGTTTTTCAAATATGCTGTTTCATTTTTCTCTATGCACATTATCTCTTTCTCTGTTTACCATCCTAGAGAAAAGTTCTGGCCTTTGGAACTTATCTTACTAATTCAAGGTCAGCCAAATTAATTGCTGGATGAGACTAAGTAGAACTCAAGAAAGAAATAATTTTTTAAAGTCCATATCATTCTTTTTCCGTGCAGGCATTAAAGTATTATCCAAACAAGATTTGGAAAGCTGTTGTTTTTGTGATGCCATTTGTATTAGGCAACTAGTAATTTCATTTTCCTTACATCCTTTGTTCTCTCTTATGCCCCCAAATATCTAGTATATTTAAATGAGATTAACTGTTTTTATTCATTCATACAGAACCACATTTAGGGAATAGAAAAATTGATACATAGTTAGGTAACCTTTGGTTTGTAATGTTTGAGGCTGTTTTTCCTGTTGTTGATGGATTGAGAATGGTATCGGAGCTTTGAGTATCACTCATGATAGTTTGGTATTGTTACACTGTTAACGCACAATAGAATGTTGTAGCACGCTCTGGGACGGACTCCCCACGGGGAAAGGACATTCGAGATTTTAACATTCAGGCTCATCACAAACAAAGGCAGCTTGTTACCCAGTCAATCTCCAATGAAAAGCTTTCAATGATTTATTCTTAAATATGAAAGGGCAGAGTCAGTCTTTATTGATCGCACGTCTCGGCCATGAACGAGAGGGACCAACATACAAGAACTTAGAGGAAATGGACCTCCGAGCAGTGAGCAGAGGAAAACTCCTGAAAACCTTTAGCTGATGGCTTCAGAAAGATGAGAGAAGACGTTGCACCTGTGAAACAAATGACTGAGTGATAATAGAAGAAAATGTGCTACACCTAAAGACCAAGAGTGTCCAGACTGTGCCCTTTACAAAGACTTACATGCCTAATCCAAGGTTTATTATCATGAAATTTAAAAAACATTGAGAATAAAATTCATATCCTCAAAATTTTCATAAAGAGAGTAGGGCACACCTAAAGAAGTTAAAGAGGTTTGCATCAGAGTGAATTAGGATATCTCATCAGCAACCTTTCCAGCTTGGGGGGAAAAAAGGCCCAGTAGAAAATTCTGACGGCTAATACTTTTCATTTTGGAGAGCTGTGAACAGCCACACCGCCCATCAGTTGTGTAGATTAAGACGTGTTTGGATTATGCTAAGACAATAGCAGGATTTCTCTGGCATTCTTTTTGACGAAGCTTCTGGAAGCATGCTGCAGCAGAATGAATCAAGAATTAAGAATACATAGGACCCAGGTAAAGGGGAGAAGAAAAGAAAGCCAAAAAGCAACATTTAAGGACAACTCGTTTATTATGAAAGTCACACACACCTGAGAAAGTAGGCGTGGCATTTCCGGGGGAAAAATAGAATAAGTGAATTCTATACAGGACCTTGAGGTTTTAGTATTGGTTTTTGATCAGTCTGAGCTTGTGGAAGATGTGAATACAGGTACCTAGAATAGGAAGCAACATTTTTTTTAAAAGAGTATGTTTTTAACTCTGGGAAAATGAAGCGTGGCAAAAAAAACATGGTGTTTACGAGTTGTCTGAGCAGTTCCTTTGCCGTTAGATTCATGGAAATAGGATTAATTTAACTAAGATCTGCAGTGATCTTCCTGGGAGCGAAGGGATAGAGTAGTGTAAAGGGCTAACTCCGCATTTACCACAGTGGAGAAGTGAGTAAGTATTGCCTGAGAATTAAAAATCTAGAAAGAGCAGAATAAGCATCTGTTTTAAAATAGAGGGGAAAAGAACATTCAGAAGAATTAAAAACGAATGTCTCTGGAGGACAGGGACGCCTTTTGTCCATAAACTTTAATATTTTGGACTCTCTGAAGCTATTTGCTTCAATGTCCCTTTTCCTAAAAATAGAATTTAGTTTTAAAACTTAGACATTTAAAATATCGGAGCGGGTCACCTGGGGGGCTCAGCCAGGTAAGCGTCCAACTCTTGATGTCCGCTCAGGTCCCGACCTCAGGGTTGTTTGTTCAGCCCCGCGTCAGGCTGGGCATGAAGCCCACCAAAAAAATTAAAAAAAAAAAAAAGAAAAGAAATAAACGGTCAGAGACTTAGAATAATAATAATGGATGGCATTGAGTTTTTTTCCATTTTTGTCTTGTTATTTTCTAGAGTTCCTGGAATCACTCTCGCCACAGATATTATCTGTGGTTTTCCTGGAGAAACAGATCAAGATTTTCAAGAAACAGTGAAACTTGTTGAAGAGTACAAATTCCCAAGCCTCTTTATTAACCAGTTCTACCCAAGACCGGGGACTCCAGCTGCAAAAATGCCCCAGGTTCCAGCACAAGTGGTAAGAGACTTCTCTGTCAAGGACGGTGCGGGCTTTAGCCAGTGGCTTTAAAAATGCGTCCCCAACGTCTACGTTAACACAAATGGCTCCTGGTATAACCTTGAGGTTACAAAATATAGGGTAGGCGGGGGAGGGGAGCAGAGGGGCGGAGTTTGGGGGGGCTCAGTCGCTTAAGCGTGGGACTTGGGCTCAGGTCATGATCTCATGGTTCATGAGTTCAAGCCCCGCGTCGGGCTCTGTGCTGACAGCTCAGAGCCTGGAGCTGCTTCCGATTCTGTGTCTCCCTCTCTCTCTGTGCCCCTCGCCTGCTTGCTCCCTCCCTTTCTCTCTCTCAATATATCTCACTCTCTCAAATATAAACATTAAAATTTTTTTTAAATATGTGTGAGACCCAGGATATGCAAACGTTTTCCAGAATGCCTTAGAAAATAATGTTCTTAAAGTAATTAAGTTTTAGATTCATTGGCTGAAATGGAAAAATGTTTATACGCTATAAGAGGAAGTCATATGTTTTTAGCTGAAAATTTTCTGTTTTGTTTCAAATAACTAAAACAAAATTATGCCCTACCATTAATTTTCCTCAAAGCTTACATGAATAAATACTAAAAGGAATAACCCAGAACTTGTTATTTTTTCTATTATGCCATATGTGAATATCAAACATAAAACATACAGTTTTTGTTTCAACATTTGGTTAAAAAAACATTTTTATTTATATATATATATTTTAAATATATTTTAAAGTCCATTTTCCCAAGTAAAACTAAAGTGAATGTCATTCTTTATTTTCTCAAAATTTTCTACCTTTATTTCAAAAATTTCTGTGTATTCAAAGGTAAGAAAATATTTTCCAGGTAGACCATATAATTTTATATCTAATTTAATCAGTAATAAAAGCAGATTATAGCACCACAACTGTAAAAGTAAGTTAGATTAGTCCATTATTTTTATGTCTAAATTATAATAGACTTTATTGTATAAGACAAAATTCACCTCTGGTCTACAGTTCTTTGAATTCTGGTACATGCATACACTAACGTAACTACCACCACAATCCAGGGCTCAGCCGGATTTCCGTCAGCTCTCCCCAAAATTCGCTTTTACTTTTTTGTAGATCTCTACCCCCTCACCCCCAGATCCTGGAAAATACTGATCTGTTGTCCTTACAGTTTAATCCATTGGTTTTTAAACTTTGCTTCTTTAATTAAGAAAACGTTTTCTGAGCTCTCACATGCCCGATGAAGCATGTCCAGCCGTGTGTCTCTCTGAAGTGAATCCTTCCTTGGAACCCCGGGCAGACCCAGAGGCAGAAAGTCACCAGCCATAGGCCCAGGCCCTGCCCCTCCCCCCACCCGCTCCCTTCCCCAACGGAAACCACTGACCTTCCGGTTAACAGCGTACATTAAGTTTGACCCATTCTTAAACCTGATATAATTGGAAGAATTTGTCAGTGTCTGGATGTTTGGCTTTTTTTTTTTTTTTAATGCAGTAATTCTTTTTATTGTTTTTGCTTTTTCAGTAAAATTAATACCTGACACACAGTTTTGCCTGAAGTTTTAAGTTAACTTTTCAATGTTCAAGAAATGGATTTTTGGGGGCACCCAGCTGGCTTAGTCAATAGAGCTTGTGACTCTTGACTTCATGGTAGTGAGTTCAAGCCCCTCTTTGGGTGGCACCTGGGGCACCTGGTGGCTCAGTTGGTTAAGTGTCCAGTTTTGGCTCAGGGTATGATCTCGTGGTTTGTGGGCTCAAGCCACACTCTGTGTTTCTCTTTCTCAAAAATAAATAAACATTAAAAAACAATTTTTTTTTAATAAAAGTATGTTCTGGACTCTTAAGGAGCCAGTTGTGGGAGAGCCATTATCTGTCACTGAATAAGCTCTGGATATAATTTAAGAACAATTGCTCATTCAATGTCTGTTCCGAGGGACTGCCTTGCCAACACCTCTGCCAAAAATTCAGTCCCTAACAGGGAAACCTACTGTGAACAGTTTTGGCGAAGCTGCCTGTCTACCCCGAGGTGGCCCACATCTCTCAGACACACATGCCCACCTCCTCAGGGCTGAGTCAGGAAGAGTACTGTGGCCTTGTTATCCTTAGGGGGAATATTCTAGAAACTGCAGCTAAGTGAGTTATGATTCTTTCATGTGGACATACATCTAAAGACATGATCTTACTCTCTGGTTCCAAGACAGGAAGCAGGTGGGTTTAATGCCACAATTTAATACTTCAAACCAATATGAACATTCCAGCAGCCACTCTTGTCCCCTCGAAACTGTTTTTCAAGTCTTAGGCCACTTAAAGATTTCATCCTGGGGCGCCTGGGTGGCTCAGTCGGTTAAGCGTCCGACTTCGGCTCAGGTCATGATCTCATAGTTCGTGGGTTCGAGCCCCGTGTCCGGCTCTGTGCTGACAGCTAGCTCAGAGCCTGGAGCCTGCTTCGGATTCTGTGTCTCCCTCTCTCTCTGATCCTCCCCTGCTCACGCTGTCTCTCTCTCTCTCTCTCTCTCTCTCTCAAAAATAAATAATAAAAACATTTTAAAAGTAGGCTTAAAAAAAAAGATTTCATTCCAACTTCATTATTTTTTTATCAACATTTTCCTAAAATGGAAAAAAGTCTGGAATTGACAGATATGGATCCAAAGACTTTTAAAACTTAAGTGACCTTTTCTAGGCAGACTGAGAATCTCAGTGACAATTTGAAAACACTATTAGAGTTACTTAAGATTAATGAAGACTAATGAAGGAAGACTCAATTGAAAAGAAAATATAAACATGCAAATTTGACCTTTCATCTAAAAGTCTAAGGTCGTTCTCATTTAGCTTAGGTGATCTAACTACTAAATCTCTTAGACATTAATCATCTTGCAAAAGCTAAGAGAAAAATAAATTTTAGTTTATCTTGTTCGTGAAAATACACTACCTAATTTATTCCCATTATAAATTTAAGAGAGTTATACTCTTTTTTCAGCAGGAATAAAAGACTGGAGAAAACTCTCCACCACCACCCCTCCCCATGCAAATACCAAACTCAAACGGGCTTTATCCACTTGGTGATTTAAATGATTAAGAAATATACATAATTAGTTCATTATTAAATGAACTCTACTAGACTATAGGAAAGTAATTCTACTGCTAGAGTAACTCTACTATAAAACACTAAAAGCTGGCATATGTTTATCCTAATACGAGTACTCATTGGAAGGAGTATTCACGTAAAAGTAGGGGAGAACAGAGGGACCCACGGAGGAAGGAGCCGCTCCGATGCTGGGGTGCAGAGACTGGGGAGGTCTGTGCGCAAATTAGCCCAAATTATATATCAAAAGTAATACACTACGAACAAATGAAGTTTCTCCCAGGAATGCAAGGTTGATATAAACATTCAAAACCATTCAGTATAGTTCACCATATTAACAGACTTAAAACAAACTATGTAATGATTTCAGTAGATGAAGGTAAAATGATTAAGTTCAATTTCATTCGCGATTAAACACACCCACGAGCGTGCATGTGCGTGTTCACATCACATACATGAACTCTGCATAAATTGGGAGTGAGAAGGAACTTCCGCACTCCCCTAAGTTTACTCAAATTTTATACTGAAGACTTTTCCTTTGAATTTGGGAAGAGGAAATATATAACCACTTCTACGCAACAGCAAACCATTAAGTCCCAGCCAGTGCAGTGAGGCAGGAAGTTAACGTTATGAGGGCTGGAAAGCAAGAAACAAAACCGCACGTAGCGGCCGAGAACGTAATTATATACACAGAAAACTCTGAAGAAAAATCTCTAGAAAAACAATAAGAATTCCTAAGTCAATTTTGCAAAGGTGACAGGTAAAAGATAAGTATGTTAAAGTGAACGATATTTTTAAATAGCAATAACAATTTAAAAATGAAAAACAGTCATTTTAATGGTAGCAAGGGGAGGCACCTGGATGGTTTAGTCAGTTAAGGGTCAGACTTCAGCACAGGTCATGATCTCACGGTTAGTGAGTTCGATCCCCGCATCAGGCTCCGTGCTGACAGCTCAGCGCCTTGGAACCCGCTTCGGATTCTGTGTCTTCATCTCTCCCTGCCCCTTCCGCACTCGTGCTCTGTCTCTGTCTCTTTCTCTCTCAGAAATAAACAAATATTAAACAAAAAAGAAATGTTTATGTAGATGTGTCAAAAGTTACAAACAAGAATGCTCACAGCTGTTCTCAGTTGCAACACCAATAGTGGAATATTGAAAAGGCCCGACTCTTACCACGTGAGGGCGGACAGGCGAGCCCACGACGGAACACGATACAGCAGTGAAAACAGAGGAGCCCGAGCTACTTGAGAAACAGACTAGTCTCAGCGATATAATGTTGCTTAAACACATGAAACTCGGGGGCTTGAGCGAGGCGCCCGTGGCAGAGTGGGTGCCCGGGGAGAGCTCAGGCTTCACTATTTTAGGCCAGATCAGAGAGACTGTAGCAATTCCTGAAATAAATACCAACAACCGCAATAAGCAGCAGGATCAACTCCTGGCAGAGATGTAGAGATCCTTCAGATGTGAAATCTTAGGATAGCTCTATGAGCCCCCAAAACTGTAATAATAATAGTGATAATAGTAATAATAAATTAAGAGAAAGATGAGAAATTATTTAACAGAGCTAAATGTGTTATAAATTTAGTAGAAAACCTATTTTGAAAAAGATTTTATTTTTACGTAACCTTTTCATTTTTAATTTTTTTCATGTTTATTTTTGAGACAGAGAGAGAGAGAGAGAGAGAGAGAGAGAGAAAGAGAACAGCAGGGGTGGGGTAGAAAGAGAGAGAGAGAGGGAGACACAGAATCTGAAGCAGCTCCAGGCTCTGAGCTGTTAGCACAGAGCCCGACGGAAGGCTTGAACTCACAAACTGTGGGATCATGACCTGAGCTGAAGTCAGATGCTCAACCGACTGAGCCCCCCAGGCGCCCCCACAGTCTCCTATTTTCACATTAAGCTTTTTTTCTTTGGGGGAGAGGTAAAACTATTTTTAGGAGTCTTTATACCCTAGATTGTCTAGTGCTCTTTATTCTAAACTGATTTCCAAACACACCTAAAGAGACACTCCTTTTCTCAAGGCCCTTTTCCTTTTTTCCTTCTTTTATTATTATTATTATTATTACTATTACTATTATTATTATTATTATTATTATTATACAAGGACTATCTTGAGATTCTTCTGCAATTAATTGTATTCAATCCCACCAAATACAGTTAATCTTTTAAATTCGACTTTTCTGGATATATCGATTATCTTTTGACTTCCATTTTGGGTAGACTTTTCCGCCTGAGCCTAGTTTGACTCCATGGATTGCAGCAGATCGCTTAACGGTGTCTCCGGGAGGCTGGAGTAGCAGTAGATTTCTAGACGGGGCATCTGTCTGCTAACCCAGAGAGGCAGCCGGGAAACCTCCGATCTCGTGTGAGCTTTTATGCAGATGACGTTCATTTAACAAACAAAATTGAATGTAATGATCTCTGAGGCCCCTTGAAATTCTTCATAATCTTTGATTCTCTCACATGGTTATAAGACCACCTTTCAAACAATATTTTGAAAGTCTAGGGGCTTTCTTTTTCTAGATCCTTGGTATGTAATCTGCATTTTCCAATTCTTTCATCTTTTCTCTTGAATCTGAAAACTTTTTGTCTGTATAATCCGTTAACTGACTAGGACTACTAAACACAGTAATTAAATTAGTTGTTGATGGGGTTCCAGAGGGCAGCAGGGGACCAGCTCTGCTGGAGAGAGAAATAGGCCCTGAAAGTATCCACATTCTGATCCCAGAATCCATGGATGTGCTACCAGATGTGATAGAAAGTCCCTCACGAATGTGGTTAAGTTAATGCCTTTGAACTGGCTCATTGTTGCGGGTGACGCCGGTGGGCTCTGTCTTCACAAGGGTTCTTGGGAGAGGGAGGCATGAGGGGTAAAGTTAGAGGGAGGAGAGTGGGGGACAGTCGCGGGATTAATGTGCCTTGGAGATCAAGAACGGGACCGTGAGTTCAGGAAGGCAGGCTGCCTCTAGAAGCTGGAGGGGACAAGGAGCCCCCTTCGCCCTTCCAGAAGGAACACAGCTCTGCTACAACCTTGGCTTTAGCTCCTAAGACCCCTGTGAGACGTCTCCCTTCCCGAACTGTGAGATCATAGATCTCTGTCGTGTGTGTTGAGCCACGAAGTTTGATAATTTGTACTGTAGCAATAGGGAATTCGTATGCCAACAGTGGGATTGTTTGAAGGAGGGCATCATCTAAATCTCTGGGACACGTAAATTGCTTTCAGCCCTTATGCTGCGCAGGCTGTGCTGTGGCCCTACACGACGGCTGTTTGCTCCTGGGTCTGTGAAAACTTACCCTGCTGCTACCCAGCAGGTCTTGTCATAATAACGCCCAAAGTGACAGTAAGGATTAACGTCCATTTAGCCCTCAGTGTACAGAGGCATTGTTCTGAGCCCTTTGTGTGCATTTACCTAACTTCATTCTCACAAGTTATTATGGTCATTTTACACATGAGGACGCTCACACTCAGGGTAAGGAATTAACTTGGCCCAGATCACACACACACAGCAGATCCTGCCTGTCTCTCCCCTGCGAGGCCTCGCACTTCCTTCTAGTATTCTTCATGCCATCCCAGCGTGCCCCAGGTTCGCCTCTGCGCCAGGCTCCCTGGAGGGAGCAGCACATGGGGACACCCGGGGATACAGAAAACGTGGGACATTTAATGTCCGTAAAATGCTCAAAATGCAGATTCTTAGCACAGTAAGGTGTGTTGCAGTCTATGGTTCGGTTTTGGAAGGGTCAAGGGCAATCTGCAAGTGGGTAGTCGTTTTGTCAGTGAATGAGCCGGGAGCCACGGGCAAGCCCTGGATGAACATGGCTGCATCAGCCGTGTTGGATGGCCTTGAAGTGTCCTGTGGGCACCAGGGAGCTGCTGACTGGCAGTGACCACAGGTTTGTTTCTGAAAGCTTACTCCACGTGCCGTGGACGAAGAGTCAGAGTCAGGAAGCCCAGTTAGGAAACTGTCCAAGTCAGGTCTCGAGACCCATAGGTAACTTATTCCTGAGACTTTCAATCAGTTCTTTTCCTTTGGACCTAATAACTATAAGTCTTAGACTTAGCTCCATGTCAGCATAGTTATTCTGTGCCCAGTGGAGGATATTAATTTGCTGTACAGAAGGTCAGTTAGTTGGCTTTTGCTTGATTCCAGGCTCACGGGCAAGTGCTGCTAGGCCAGAACATTTCACAAGGACCCTTGAACATGCCGCAGGTTTAGGGCATTACGTCTCATATTTGCCTTCGATCCTGCTGGTGCTGTTGGCGCTCTGTTTCTTAGTGGTCATGAGCTTGTTCCCCCCAGGCCAGGCCGAGGCGTCTTCCACTCAGAGGGAGAAATGCCAGACCCCGCCAGACCCCTGCCCTTGTCTGTTTCCCATCCCTCCCCCAACGTGATTTTATCTCCTCCCAAACTATCTACACTGCAGCTACAGGACTGGCTTTTTCCTTGTAGCCTCTTTGTCATCTTTTGTGTTTTTATGCTAAGTCCCGTAAGATAAGCTTCTCAGCCTGTGCGTGTGCGTGTGCGTGTGCGTGTGCGTGTGTGTGTGTGTGTGTGTGTGTGTGTGTGTTGTGAACCAGTGGAAAACTCTGGGGAGCATTTGAAGAAGCCGGAGCTCTGATTGGATCATTCTTTTTTACCTCCTTATAAAATTGGGTACTTTTCCCTTTCCTTTTCTCCCACGTGCACACTAAAAGAGTAAAGGAAACCGGTGACGATGTTGGGTGAAGAACGTGAAAACAACAAGCATTGTTTAGCCTCGGTTGTGTAGAGGGAAGTCTGCAGTGTCGATAGTACCGTGGCCTTGCCACGACTAGTAAGATGGTTGTCTGCCATCTTGAACTTGAGATGTTAGAGAATTTACCAAATGTGATTAATTTAGGGTAAATCAAAGCAGAATGTTTTGTCAGGATCTCATGAAAGAAAATTAAGTGCTGTTTCTAAGAAGAAACTATTCGTGGGAGTATAAAGATACACGTGGATGTGGACTGAGGGAGTGACTTTCCGTCCAGGAATCTGTCCACGGGAACAGGTGAAAGACCTCAGGAGAGAGGTATCGCTGGTGAGATCTTTATCAGTGTTCTCTGCCGCAGGTGACTATTTAAAAATAATTCCTTCCTCTCAGCCTGAATCATTCTTTCAGAAAACCCCAACCTTCTCTCTGGGTACCCCCCCTCTGCTCCCCGTAACTTTCTGCCCTCTGAATCGGCCCTCTTGCCTGCCTGCCACAGCGTTGCCTGACTTTTTACTTAGTCCTGATTGACTTTGAACTGAATCTCATTCTCATGCATATCAGCTCTGTGAAGTCAGACCCCCAGGACCAGACGTGTACTAGACAAGGGAGACTATACCTCCAGGATAGGGCCATGTTTCTGTGAAACTGTTTTTTGTTCAGGATGGTAAAGATAAGAAAAGAAAGACATAGGGGCAATCTGGGTGGCTCAGTCTGTTAAGCATCCGACTTTGGCTCAGGTCATGATCTCATGGTCTGTGATTTCAAGCCCCGCATCAGGTCTGTGCTGACAGCTCAGAGCCTGGAGCCTACTTCAGATTCCGTGTCTTTCTCTCTCGGCCCCTCCTCTACTCATGCTCTGTATCTCTCAAAAATAAATAAACATTTAAAAAATTTAAAAAAAAAAAGAAAGATTTTTGTTGGTACCTAAAGTCCTATCATACGACTCTTATGTTAATTATAACCCACTGTAAGAAAAAAATAAGTAATGACCATATTTCGGAACCACAGTTTGTCGTAGTATTTCACGTTTTCTAAAAAGAAGTCAACTTTAGGACAATGAAGAGTCAGATATGATGTGGGAGCCTAGAGGTCGGCGGTAACAATTTTTGTGCTTTGTCGTCAGCTTACAGAAAGTCGCGCACTCACAGATCGCTTCTGGGGTGCCGGGGGGCTCAGTCACTTGAGCACCTGACTCTTGATCTTGGCTCAGGTCACCATCCCAGAGTCGTGGGATCGAGCCCTGCGTTGGGCTCTGTGCTGAGCGCAGAGTCTGCTTAAGATTCTCTCTCTCTCCCGCTCTTCCCGTCTCTCACGCTCTCTCTGTCTCAAACAAAATTTTTTTTGGAGAAAAAGAAACACTCATCTTGTTATGATTGTTTAACTTTTTGTTTTCCTTTTGACATTTATTTTTATCTTGTTTCTCTAATGAATTTGTAATTATAACAAAACAGTAGGGAGATATATGGTTGTAAATTTTTCTCTCAAATGCTGAATGGTGCTAGGTGTTCAGGTTGAGATGGATGGAGTGAATTTTTATTAAATGAAGAGAATATAAACTCTATCCTTTGGAAAGTCATCTTTATTATATTTTAGTCTAACGTTTTTTCGATGGTGATTACACACCTTGTTTTATATAAGTTTCAGAAAAATTGCATGGATCTACATAATTCTTTTATGCCTTTTATATGAACTTGATTTATTAAAATTGTAATATTCAATTTGAATTCAGTTTTTATTAACAACTTTAGAAGTGAGTACTCTTTGGAGTAACTTCTAAAGGTAAAGAACCTTATAATGATCTATCTTATTTTTTTATCTTATTACTTTTCAGTGATAACTATGGGTCATTAACAACTTCACATTTATAGCCTTCTAAGGGACCTGTGAGTGTAGTTCCAACTAATAGAGCTAATGTTAAATGCATATGTAGGGCAAAACAATATATTTGGTAATTTAATGTGACATGCTTTTCTAACTCCTGCCTCTTGGAACTAGGTTTATTTCACAATTATCAAATATCAAATATATCAAAATATCAAAAATATCAAATATATCCAAATGAGCAGATCAGCAGTCAAATGGATAAAATATACTGTACTAATTATGTCCTGATAGCTTCTCATCTAAGATGCATGTCCTGGTTCTTTCTGTTTACTACTCCTAACAAAGTACGTTTATAGAAGTGACGCGTAAGATGAGAAGTTGTGTGAGCAGGGAAAAGAAACTTCCAGTGTTCTCCATGATAACCCATGCCTGAAAGAGACATAGTCTGTGCTTTCCATGCACTTTGACTCATATTAGGCCTCCAGCAGTGCTTTCTGGTACTATTGTTATTACTTTGCAGATGAGCCTGCTGAGGCTCAAAGAAAAGCACGTTTGGCTGAGACACAGGCTCTTCTTTCTAACTCTTTACGCTATGCTCTCATGAACTGTAAAATAAATATTTATCCCAGAAATTCAAAATAGTTTTAGAGCAATTTGACCAAAAAAGTACTGGTTTCCACAGTTTTGTTTTTCTATTGTAGCAGTGAGTTTTTATTTATAGGCCCTAGAAAAATTATAAACTTCTTAAAATGATTTTTAAACTTAGACGTTGTAAGAATAGCACGTCTCCAACATAGCGCAGCCTTGGCCAAGCTTTAGCGTTTTGCCAGATTTGCTTTCTCCGAAGAGTTGGCTAGGTGGACCTACAGACCGGCTGGCTGACGGTTTTCCCCTGAGCATGTTCAGAGCACATTACAGACATCGTGGCCCTGTAAGGCTTTATGTTTAGTGAGCGTTTCCTAAGGATCAGGATCTTACGTGATCCCGGTATTGCTATCTTACTCGGGGAATTTAACCTGGATGTGATACTCCCACCTACAGTTTTGACTCCAGTTTGTCAAGAGTCCCAGCGGTGTCCTTTGGAGTTCCTGTTTTCCGATCTAGGACTCAGCTCAGGCTCAGGGCTTCGCTTCGTTGTCACGTCTCTTTAGGTTCCTTTAACCTAGACACTAACTCAGCTTTTCTTTATCTTTCATGATATATTGACATTTTTAAAGAACACTGGCCTGATACTCTCTAGACTGCCTCTCACTAGGAGTTCCGTTTTCCTCATGAGTAGATTCCTGTTGTGCGTTTTGCCCTGTTCACCTAAATAAATGATGTTCTAGCCTCAGAATATCACGTGTGGAGGTACATGGCATTCTTTTGTCCTTATTGGTGATACTAATTTTGATCACTGGGTCCAGATGATCTCTGCTTTCTCCGCCTATAGTTTTCTATTTTTAGCATAAGAATTTTTAACCCCAGTATTTAACGGCATCGTAAAAGAAAGAAAAAAAAAAGGCCTTGAAAACTCAGAAGTCTTAGGTGCTGTAGTTCACACTTTGCATTTTATAGTGGATGGACCTCCACCATTACCTAGTCTAAAAGGCTTCTCATTCCTTTGTTTTTGTGTGTGTATTTTTTTTTTAATTTAGATTTATTTTTAAGAGAGAGAGAGAGACACAGATCATGAGCAGGAGAGGGGAAAAGAGAGGGAGACACAGAATCCAAAGCAGGCTCCAAGCTCCGAGCTGTCAGCACAGAGCCCAACACAGGGCTCAAACCCATGAACTGTGAGATCATGACCTGAGCCAAAGTGAGGCACTTAACTGACTGAGCCACCCAGGCGCCCCTTTTCTTTAGTTTTAATTCATTCTAAATCTTTGAATTATTTCTAATGGTCCTTAATTCTTAGACTCTTCTCTGTTTACACCAGCTACTTCAGAGGGCGTGCTCAGTGACAGAGAGGAGAAAGTAGACTGGGAAAGGCAGAAATGTGTCTTGCTGCAGTGCCTGTGTGTTTAACCAGCAGGGAGGACGTGCAAAGTTTCATCTTCAGAAATTAAAAATTGGGTCACAAGGAGCTAGAAACAATCGTGAATGCAGTATCTTGAATTTTTACAGTGAATTCTTGGCCATGAGTGAAATACTACTCCTGAAAAGCTGTGATACTAACTCACCAGTCCTCTCTGGATATTACTGAGGGTCAAAGACATTCTTTTGGAATCAAGGGCACTCCAGTGACTCAATCTTGATTTTGGCTCAGGTCACGATCTCCGGTTCATGGGTTGGAGCCCCGCCTTGGTCTCCGTGCTGTGCGTGGAGGCTGCCTAAGATTCTCTCTCTCCTGCTTCTCTCCCCTCTTGGCACTTTCTCTCTCTAAGAAAAATGTAAAAATGAATTCTGTTGGAATCAGAAACACTTCCCATGTATGCCACATCCCTTTACGGCCTTTGCTCTCTGCCTCAGTTATCTGTGAAATCACAGAGAGTCTCTCCAGCCACTTTCTGGGTGTTTTGAACTTGTTTTGTTAAGACAATCAAATATAAAATGGCGAAGGAAGAATTAATTCTACAGGTAAATTCCAGTTGGTTCTGTAATCATCGACAGAAGCATGTGATTATTAGTACTGGGGCCAAACGAAGTTAATGCCAAGTAGAAACTGACCACTCTCTTCCCAACTTGCTGGTAAGTATTCACCAAGGGCCTCAGGAGCCCCAAGGCCCCCGGGGAACAGCCTCCTTCACTCTTCTTACCAACTTAGCCCAGAATCAGTCAGAGGCTGTTAAAGCGACACTATGTTCTCCAAAGCTTCTAAAAAGGTTAGCCAAATAAATAATTTGTCAGGTACCTGAAATCCCATCCCAGTCAAGAATATAAAAACCACTGTGAAACAGTTTAATTTGGTTTTATCTTCTGATAGCAGGAGCAGATGGGAGGTGAGAAGGCGGCTCCCCACTGGCACTTCTCACCGCCGTACGGTGGCCACAGAGTCGTGGACTGTGACGCCCAAAACCTGGCTTTGGGACGTGGTTTCAGTTTTAATGATATTAAAAATTATCATTAAAACAGCAGGTAGGATAGTATCAACTAGTGTACCGAATATCAAATAAACTTCTGTGTGCAAGGGACTGGACGGGGCGCCTCACCACATATCAAGGTGACTTCTGAGTGTTCCTCACTCTCGAGCCACATATAATCCCAAAGGAGGAGAAGGATGACGTTAGGGGAGACCATACAAGGCAATGTGTCTCCACTGCTAGAAAAGTGATACAAATGTCTGCTGAAACGCAGGCCCTGGTGAGGGGAATGATCCAAGTCACTGTCAGGGAAAATGGGGGATTTTTTAAGCTGAGCTTCTCCTTGTACAAAATGTATTAGGAGTGTAGTACAAGATGTTTCTAGAAAATGATGCGACGTTCAGTCCAAAAATGCAAGGTTTGCAGTGAATAATGAGAAGGTTCCTTTTGGGAAGTGGTTTGGGGCCAGTCGAGCGCATGTTGACTCTAATCACACACGGCCTGCCAGCCCTTGAGAGTGTCCCTAGAGAACGATCCCAAGCTGAGCCGTCACAAGTACGTTCCCCGTGCTCCGTAGGCAACGCCCACCGGGGCTGAGTAGAGGAATGGCGCCGTTTCAGTGGCGCTGGCGGAAATGGAATTAGAAACCGGATGTGGGAGGCATCAAAATGGAGGAAGGCTCCAGGCAGGAATGCAGATGGTGAGGAAATGGCGTTGCCATGAGGTCGGAGAGGTGGGTGGTGGATGTAAGAACTGGGAGACAGGACGACCAAGAGAGACGCTGAAGGAAGAAGGGGCGTGGGCCTTGTGTAATGCTCCCCGCGTCCCAGCCATTCCTGGTGCTTTGCACATATCGATGCGTCTCATCTTCACGGTAGCCCTAAATAATGACTGCTCTTAACCCTTTTTATATTTCAGGAAACTGAGGCACAGAGCATGAGTGCCTTGTTCAGAGTTGCACAGCTGGTGGTGGAGTTGGAGTTTTTTATTTTTTTTTTAATGTTTCCTTATTTTTGAGAGAGAGAGCCAGTGAGCAAGAGCGAGTAGGGGAGGGGGCCGAGACAGAGGAAGACACAGAATCCCAAGCAGGCTCCAGGCTCACCCAGACTCAGCTGTCAGCACAGAACCCGACACAGGGCTCGAACCTATGGCTGTGAGATTATGTTCTGAGCCGAAGTTGGACACTTAACTGACTGACCCACCCAGGCACCCCTGGAGTTGGGTTTTGTAAACCAATCATTCTGGCTCTCTATTCTGCTTTCCAACCATTTTCTTAATAAATTACAGTGGCCAGGGAGGAAGAAAAACAGTGACTAAAATAAAGCTTTGAGAGACTTAATTAAAATACAAAATCCTTGATTGCTATTTTTAAAGACAGAATTTTAGAGCCAAAATCTTACTCATTTAAAGGCAAATGCTTTACCCAGCATGGCAACTTTAAAGGTGCGGGTCTCTGCTCGCTGAGTCTTGGGGAGGGAAAATTATTGACCCAGTGCCCCGTCCGTGGGAAGGCCATGGTGGGCGAGTGGACAAGGGGCCGTAGGTGGACACCAGTACGGCGCCGCTGTACAAGGTGTATCTGTGAGTATTGAGGGTCAGGGCCTAGCATCGTGTCTCATCTCTGCCCTGCCCTCTTTGCCCCCCACTAACTGCCATGTTTTCTTTCACCCCAAGACCACCTTCAAATAAGATCCAGGGCTTACCTTCTCCCTTGCTGGGCCCAAATTCCTTTTACACTTTGACTGTTTTGGTAATCTCTGTTGGAAACAAGTGAAAAACAGTGAGGAAATTTACGAAAGTTACAAACCATCATTGTCCCTCATCTTCAAGCCTTTAACTGTTCCGTTAGGTCTAGGTGACAGTTTAAAATATATCTATTTCTCAGGAAACAAACCATGTATGTACCAAGCATTGATTAGGATGGTTTCCTAAACCTCCGTGGCCTACTGACTCTCTTGCTTATTAATTAATAAGTGTAGTGTTCTCTAATTTAACCATGTCTGTCTGCTTCTCTGTGCGTAGGTCTTGTGGACTCTTCCTTTTCAGCATAAAGGCCTAACAAAACAAAATAGTATAAATTGCATGAAATTATGGGCAAACTGTGTGCCTGGTACCCTATCCAGACTGAGTGATGCCAAACATCACTGGAAATAGATTGGGGGTGGCGAGACCGTTTTTTATTGAAACTCTCCTGAGGAGATGGACTCTGTGTGGGTTGTAACCAGAACTTCGAGAAGCCACCTGAGATGCAGCTCCAGAGTCGCACAGATGTGCTCATGTAACTGCCTTCTAAGGAGAGGGAGCCTGGGTCACTTCAGGTCTTTCGATTTGCCCAGCGGATTGAACAAGCGAGGGGGGCACCACTCCCCCTGTCACTGCTTTCTACTCCTTCCCATTTAGGACTCTCAACACGTCCAGGGTTTAAAGATCATTGACTTCCGTGGTCCCCAAAATAAGTAGTTTGTCAGAAACCTTCACTGGTCCCTAATTCTAGGTCAGAGGTCCTTCCTTCACAGTTTTTGAGAATTTGATTACATGTAATACTTGCTGTGCTTGCGTTCTGCACACACATACGTATGCACTCTCCCCAGGGGGGAAAGTCCCAACAGATTTGCCTGAAAACGCTACTCTGTTTTTGGAGTTCACAGAGATGATCATCCATGGGCTTTTGGAACAGTGTACATGGTGATTTGTGTCACCTGAAGGGCTTATTTCCATCTCCGTGTATTTGCTGTCCACCGCAGGACATTTGTCATAGCTGGCAGGCGCCCACAAGGAATGTTGAATGAAGGATTAAGTGTAGGTTGACCACATCATTGCTGATAAGGCTGGACAGAGACACCAACTTACAGAAATAGGCTCATTTGTGAGCACTTCACACTTGGCCAGCTGGCCAGTGAATATGCTTCATAGAAACCTAACAGAGGAAAGCGGATCGGAGACAAAGACAGTACTTCTGGAATCTGGGCTCGTGGAAATCTGGGACAGAATGAGAAACAGAGCCTTGTGAGGTTAGTTCAGTATGACCTGAAGGTGGAAGAGCTTTCCCGGGAGCAGTTTATAAGTCACTCTGAAATATAGTTGAAACGAGGGGCACGGTCAGCAGGTGAAATCATTGTTTGGATGTTTTGTCGTTATCACTGGCTAGGGTTTTGGGGGGTGTGGAAGTCCTACCAGAATATAGCCATCATTTATGATGGAAAAATGCAGCCCAGCTCCAAACAGCCAAGTGAAAAACAAAGCTATAGGCCGCCACTTGTTTAAAAGTTAGGAACTTTGTTTATATTTTACCAACTTATTTTATTAATACTTGGCTGTCCAACATGGTTTTTGTCTTCACAGTGAAACTGTGTTACTAACAGTCTTGAAAATCAATATGATACAAAGGAGTGTTAAGTGCTATCTTGGTCATCTGCACATACTAACTCAACACCATGCAGCTTTATAGGATTTTGTGCTGGGAGTTAAAAGTGTAACATTTACTTTTCTTGATTTTTAAAACCTAAAACGAAAAAGATACACTGGCATTCTTGATGAGGCTAGTAGGTAATAAGTTGAATGTTCAAAAATTCCTATGCGTTGAGGAGATTCTAAAGGGAATTAACAACCAAACAGGAGTGTCTTGATCTGAGTTACTATAACCACAGGCTTCAGAGGGTCTGGACACCAACTAACTTGTGTAGAACCGCGTAAGAGTCTATCCATATTCCACGAGAGGGACTCAGTTGGTTTTCATCAGATTCTTGAAAGGGACCCTTATCCCACAAAAGGTTAAGAACCGATTATGGAATTAATGTCTTCAGTTTACGGAAACAAACAAAGGGGCGCCGGCTGGCTCAGTGGGTAGAGCGTGCGACTCTTGATCCCCGGGGTCATGAGTCTGAGCCCCTCGTGGAGCACAGAGATTACTTGAGAGAGAGAAGAGAGACCTCTTCAGCAACCACAAGGGGAACAAAACCAGGGTGTGTGTGTGTGTGTGTGTGTGTGTGTGTACACACACAAACAAAAAAACCTGTGTTTAAAAACCAAACTTCCCCTGGATGGAATTGAAAGCTCTTAATGGCCTCAGCCACCACCGAGGGATGTGGCGGCTCTGGGGAGCGGCCAGGAGGCGGGCAGGAGGCCGCGAACGGGGCCTTCCCGCGCCCTCCGTTAGGAGCCGCTGGGGCTGCTCCGGCCGCCCCTGCCGCGCTGGCTCAGGGCGCCTTTCTGGGCCGGCCAGGGCCCTGGTTACGTCTTCGTGCACAGACGCGGGGCCTCGCAAAGTGACGCTCTCTGGGGCCTGCTGCCCTTTTTTTTTCTTTTTAGCACCTGTTTAATTGTCCAAATCATCAAGGCTTAGTCGTATTTTAATCTTGGCCTGGAAAATTAACAGTGTAAAAAATTAACCAAGAATGAGAATTTTAAATGAGCTTTTACTTTCTGGCTACCAGAAAAAATAAAATTTCATTACCTTGTAAACTGTGTTTTCAGTTCCAGCATTCCTTGGTAGAGCCCATGTCGGAGACCCTCCAAGCCTGATATCTCCCATGTTTTTTTAAATTTTAATGTTTATTTTTGAGAGAGAGAGAGACAGACAGACAGAGCAGGGGCAGAGAGAGAGGGAGACACAGAATCCGAAGCAGGCTCCAGGCCCTGAGCTGTCCGCACAGAGCCCGATGCAGGGCTTGAACTCACAAACTGCAGGATCAGGACCTGAGGTGAAGTCGGATGCTCAACCACCTAAGCTACCCAGGCGCCCCTCACATATGTTTTAAATGTGATATTAAAGGTTTTTTGCTGATCTTATGGAATGATGAGAGCTGTCTTTATGATCTTTGTTTTTCCTTCCTGTTGATTCAGCAGCATATACTTAGTGAGTGTTCAGAGGCTGGCACTTCGGTGATGCGCAGCTTGGAGAAGGGCTCTCTTCTCTTGGGTTACGTCCTAGCCAGCAGGGAAACAGCCAGCCAACAAAACTCAGCAAAATACCAGAGGGTGTGTTGCATATTAATAGATTATATAATAAATAATTGTTATGTATTTTAATATTAATTCATATTAATAATATTACTAATGTAATAAATAATATTTATTTATCCACTGAGTGGATCCTTTGTGTTGATCAGCAGAGACCTCTGTGCAGAGGCGAGTCTGAGTTTTGATGAGAATAAGGCTGAGCACGGAGAGACGGAACGGAAGGCAGGATGGCTGGACTCTGTGCGTGAGGGCGAGGCGCCCGTAGGAAAGGCCGTAAGGCTAGACGGACGAGGGGCAGAGCAGGGCAGACGTTATAAGCCAGGGTAAGGTCTGGGGGGCAGAATAGGCCATAATATAGTGCTAATTCTGTAAGATTTGAAGATACTGGAGGGGTGTGTTTTGTTTTGTTTTGTTTTGCTCTTTAAATTTTGGAAATGTAGAGATACAACCAATCGAAATGGAAATTTCCATACGAACCAAGGCAGTGGTCGGAAGGCATCAGCTGGTTGATGTCTCCACGTGCCGCTGTGCAGCGTGAACCCCATCGTCTTTCTTTGCCTTTACGGAAACACACATCTGGTCACTTACGGAGAAAGTTTGCAGGGGCCCCATCTTTGTAACCGTGGCTGAGGAGACATCTGTTAAGTGTCCGCCTGTGATAAGGTAACGGATACAGTGATACTATTGAACCGTGTTGCATTAGAAGACCAAGTAAGAAGCATGCATGTTGATAGGACCTAACATTAGTTGAGTGATGACAGGATGCCGACACCGCCAGGCATCTTGCTGACATTTGATCTGATCATTATCCAGACCAAGGATGGCATGCGTCCTACCCAGGGTGGCATCCAGGCTGTAGGTTAAGCCTAACTGTAAGTGGCAGCTTGGCCAAACGCTGAGCCCAACTTTAGCACCTTTGACTGCTTTTTGTAGCTAGAACACTTGGTGCCTTTCGTCTTTGAGCACAGTCTTCAGAAAACACAGAATCTGTTGTGTTTGGGGAAAGCAAATGAAAAAGGGTTGTAAATGCGACTTTCACAGTGCCTTTTGCTGATGGAGATGATCTTCTAGGTTACTCTTTCCCAGCCTCCAGAACAGAGGGATGCTGTGTGTGTGTGTGTATCTCTTAAACATGCATAAACAGAGTATGTAAAAATAACTTCCAGTTTTATCCAAGACTTCTTCACTCTTATACCAGGGATTCTGATGTTAGATTATCACTTACTTTATTCTTTAAACTGATTATTTTGAAAGATGAGCTGCTAAAATTCCAGATGTGTAACATGTGAGCTAAGTGAATTAAGAGATTTTTTGGGGGAGGGGGGAGAACTAACAGTTGGTCAGAGAACAAGTTTGGCCTCGGGTTTGACCGGAAAGGTCTAGATGGATCCTATGTATGCCGCTACGGCACAGAGCTGGTTGTTCAGGGTGCACTGACCCGCAAGCCTGAAGAAAACAGGAGAGGAAACAGCAGCAGCAGAGCTGTGGTGGCGAGCAAATGGCCGGGTGCCCGACAGGGAGCCTCGCCTCCCTCGGGAATCCTAACTGCCGAGCTGGCAGCGCCGAAAAGCCACAACCCCACCCCAGAAGCAGTGTAACGTGTAAACCACAGGACCCTTGAGTGGCCCACGACTCGGCTGGGGCCCCTGGAGGGAGAACGAGGCAAGAAGGGAGAGGACTAAAATAAGGAAGGCGGTAAAGAGGTTAGATTTCTCCATTTCCTCCCCAACTCGGGCTTCCCGACGAGAGCCCCTCACTCTCCTTCACAGAGGACTGGAGGCTGTTCTCCGAAGGGAAGATGTACAAGGAGAGAAAGAGGGCCAGTAGGGTGTGCATGTGTACACACACACGCAGAGAGAGAGAGAGAGACGGGGGGAGGGGCCCTGAGAAGTCCCAGGATTGGTCAGCAAGCCGGAGGCCCCGGGGAGCCGGAGTGTGGCTCCCATCCACGTCCAAAGGCCTGACAACCAGGAGAGCCTGTGGTGTAAGCTATGGCTCTAAAGCTGTCGGCCCTCGGCCCAGAAGGAGCCGGTGGCACAGTTCACGTCCAAAGGTCAGGAGAGACCTGCGCCCCAGCTCAGCCTGTCTCTCGGGAGGACTCCCCCTGACTCCGTCTTCTTCTGAGGAGACGCAGCTCGCTCGCGCTCAGGAGTGTGGTCTGCCTACTCCGTCCACCAGCTCCGGTGCTTACCTCGTCCAGAAGCTCGCCTGTAGGTGCACCAGGATAATATTTGGCCAAATGTCTGAGTAGCCCAGGGCCTAGTCAAACTGACACATAAAATCAAGTGTCACGGGGCTCTGGAAGGTCCGTGGACCAGAAGCTGACGGGCACGGTTGAGGGCAAAAGAATTCGGTCCACATACATACCAATCTCTCCTGCCCTCTGTGTTTCTTCATGCAGCTGGGGCCCTGGCACGCCTTTCCCTTCCTGGCAAGAGTCTGAAAGCGTTTCTTTGGGAAACCCAGCCAGTCCAGCGCCGAACAGTGTGGGCCTCAGAGTCTCCGGAATTAGTCCACCCAGGTCACTCTGTAGTCAGGCTCGGATTGGCAAGTGCAGCCATAGGGAGGCTCCGAACTTTCCGTCAGTTTTAGTCTCTACATTAGTCTCCTGGGGCAGCCATAGCAAAATACCACAGACTAGCGTTGGCTTAAACAACAGAAATTTATTTCTCACGCTTCTGGAGTCTGAAAATCCAAGACCACGATGCTGACAGGGTTGGTTTCTGGTGAGGCCTCCCTTCCTGGCTTGTAGGTGGCCTCCTTTCCTCTGCATCCTGTCATGGCCTTTCCTCTCCTGGGTGCCCAGCGAGAGAGAAGGCTCTCTGATCTCTCTTCCTCCTCCAGTTCCACCCTCCAAACTCATTACCCGTAATTACCTCTTTTTTTTTTTTTCTTGAGTAGGCTTCATGCCCAACGTGGGTCTTGAACTCACGATGCTGAAATCATGAGTCACATGCTCTACTGACTGAGCCCCCACCCCCATTACCTCCTTAAAGACCTTATGTGTCACATTGGGAGTTAGGGCTTCATCATATGAATTTTGGGTAGAGACACAGTTCAGTCCGTAACAATCCCTCACCCCTAAATGTGATTAGGCAGTCAAGGATTTCTAGAATCCTTTCCTTTCTGAGGAAAACCACCCAACAAGAAGGAGTGGGCCAAAACTGACAGAAGAGGGGGATGCTGGGGCGGGGGGGGGGGGAGAAACAGGACTATTCGGGGAAAAGGAAACCTAAAAATATATATATGTTTGACATTCTCAGGGAAATGAGAAAAGGTATCATATACATAACACAAGATCAGGATACCATAAAAAAAAAAAGAATGATTTAGAGAACAAAAGCAATACCTAGAAATTAAAAACTTAGTAGCAAAATTTAAAATTCAGTGGAGTTGGGAGAGAAAGTAGAGGAACTCTCCAGGAAACAGAACAAGAAGAAATTGTATAGAAGATAGAGAAAAAGGGAGATCAAAGGACCAATTCCAAGAAAGTGCAACATTCACATAGTAGGAATTCCAGAAAGTGAACAGAGAAGAGAGGAGCTGTCAGGGAAGTAATTCAAGGGCCTTTCCTGTGACTGAAGGAAATGACATGCCAGACTGCAGGCTGTTACCCTGGACCCAGTGATCCGGATGAAAAATAGACCGTACAGCAAGACAGGAGAGCCCATCCAGTCACATTCGAAGGATCAGCATTCAGAATGGCTTCAGGTGACAAGTGGGTGATGCCTTCCTAATTCTGAAATAAATGAAATGCTTTCCATCTTATAATTTAATATCCTACCAAAGCATCAATCAGCATGAAACTTCTATTTTTTAATTTTTTTTTCATTTATTTATTTTTGAGACAGAGACAGAGCATGAGCAGGGGAGGGGCAGAGAGAGAGGGACACAGAATTTGAAACTGGCTCCAGGCTCTGAGCTGTCAGCACAGAACCCGGATGTGGGGCCCAAACCCACCAACTGCAAGATCATGACCTTAGCCAATGTTGGACGCTTAACCAACTGAGCCACCCAGATGCCCCAGGCAACTTTTTTTTTAAGTTTATGTATTTTGAGAGAGACAGAGTACATGCACGCACATGCCAGAAGGGCGGAGAGAGAGATCCCAAGCAGGCTCCATGCTCAGCACAGAGCCCAGTGCGAGGCTCGGTCCCACAAACCATGAGATCATGGCCTGAGCCAAGATCAAGAGTCTGACACTCAACCAAATGAGCTACACAGTTGCCCTTCAGGAAACTTAAAGACTGGGCATCAACAAAACGAAAGAATACACTAAAAGGGAAGATCTAAGATAAAGGAAATGACACAACACAGGTGACCAGAGTCTCCAGGACGGGAGAGCCACCGTCAGCACTTGGAAACGACCAGACTGCATCAGAGCGGGCTTGAAAACTCTGGGAGAAGCTTCTTCAAGACAATGAAATGGATAGAGATTTAGTGGGAATTAGGTTTTTGAAACTGATTTGGGAGGGGAGTTTGAGGTTAAATTAGTGATAAGTACATAGACTGTTAAGCAAATAGAAAATGAGGGTGTTTTTATTGCAAGGGAAAATAAAATATACAAGAAAGGATATATAATCATAGTTATGACCCAGCTGAATTCTGAGCGGCCTGTGTACGGTGTCCCTGTACTGGGGAGCGGAGGTGAGCCATCCAGGGCAGGGAATGGAAGCTCATTGGCCGCAGTGGGAGACCAGTTGATAGTGTCTAGTGCTAACAAATTTAGGGGTGCCTGCGTGGCTTGGTCAGTTGGACATCAAACTTGGGCTCAGGTCATGATCTCACAGTTCATGAGTTCGAACCCCACGTCGGGCTCTGTGCTGACAGCTCAGAGCCTGGAGCTGCTTCAGATTCTGTGTCTCCCTCCCTCTCCACCCCTCCTCCACTCGTGCTCTGTCTCTCTCTCTCTCTCTCTCTCTCTCTCAAAAATAAATATAAACATTAAAAAAAATTTAGAATTGCCATGAAGACTCATTATTTAACAATATGGTGACAGATGCCAAAAGAATAAACTCAAAGAGTCAAAGGGGAGTTACTTCTAAGGAAGCAGAAAATGGAAAGGGAAGCCAGGAAACTGTTGAGCCAATTGACACTTTTAGATTTAATACGCATGCAAAACCGATTCTGTTCAGCAATCGCCTATTCAGGGGGTTAGGATTAACAGTTCCTACACCCGGCAGCAAACATAAATGGAGAACTCCAAGATTAATGCGAGGCATCCTCTCCATCCTGGAAATGTGTTTGAGGTACACAGGAGTATGAAGGAGATGCTACAGTTAAAGAAGAAAGATGTAAAAAGAGTACAGAGCGTTTCTCTTTAATTACTAGGTTGATAAAGAGCTTCTAGCATTGCTGTGAAATAAAAAAAAGCAGGTTATGGTTCTTGGCTCTTGGTGATCGAGAAAGCCCGTAGATCCAGTCACTGCAGGAAGGGAGGGGGTCGATTGCCAAAATAAATGCACGGAGCAGATATTCAGGAAATATTGGAGGGAATGAGAGCTTATCATTAAAACATAGTTGCGAGCACTTTGAAAATAGAAAGCACTACATAAGTGTCCAAAAAATGTTTAGACTTTGAGTTACTGTTCATTTAAGCGTCACTCCTTTAAAATCATCACAGCCAGGTAGCTGATGGAGCTTTTTCCAGAGCACTCTCCTCATTTTGCGTCCTCGACGTTGCCAGCATGTTAGACCTGGAGCCTTTTTTTTTTCCTCCCAGCGGAATGGCAGAAAGAACAGGGTATGTGCAGTACGTGGGTGGCGGGGTCCTTTCCCCACTGAGCTCTTCCTCGCTGAATAGGGAAGGGAAGGAAAGACCACAGAGAGTCGGGTGGTCGGGAAGGCAGCACCCTGAGGCCCCGCGAACAGGCCTGCGCTCCCCTGCAGGTGATCTCCAGGGGCGGACACGGGCCCCCTAGGATGGAGAGAGAGCCTGGCAGCGGGGGGCAGGGGAGGGCGATGCTTCAGCCACTCCCACGGTCTGTGATTGTTGACGTGGTTAGAGTCCCCCATCTGGCCTGTTGCCTCAGGACCTACCCCGTCTGGGCACATTTTTCCCTATTTGTGTGGATATGGGTTCATTTCTACGATAACTTCTATAACACGGATTTTAAATAAGTAGGGTTCTTTGAGGTATTGGAATGGGCTCAAGGGAAACCTCGTATTTCATGTTCCTCCTGCTTTGCCCTTGCTCTATTTTCTAGGCCCTCACCCCTGCCCCCCCCCCCGCCTCCGCCCACTCCCATACATCCCTGTGCCCTTCTTCCCGGCTAGCGTGGGGACAGCCTCAGACTCTCCCTGGCCAGCTGTCCGCGTGGTAACCTCACTGTACAGGATGGAAAAGAATCCACTGATGTCAAAAGTGTTGTGAGGAGAGAGAAGGGAGGAGCTTGAGCTGGATATTAAATCGTCTTGTGGTTATCAAATAAAGACCTTCTGATCATCAAGGCCAAAGGTAAAAAAGAAAATGTGTATGTTCAATATACGGAACAAAAATCCGTCTATTTTTGACATCGTATTCGAGGAGAAGATAGGTCAAAGGGCCCAGCCACCCCTGAAATGAATTTTAGACTTTTCTTATTGGTGTGATGGGGGCAGGGAGAGATCTCAGTGATGGCGCGTTGCTGATAGAAATGACTTTTTACAGTAGGTGCTAAATTAGATGTAGAAAGTAGGAGAGTTATCAGCCCTACCTTGTCACGTCTGACCTTCCAGGTCTCAGTCGCGGAGTCATAATAAAAATGAGTCGTGGGCTTATGTGGAGATGCAGGAATAACCGGCCCGGAGCAATTTTCAAGCTTCTCTTCAAATGGGGTGGCACCAGGGGTCATGCGGGGGCATGAAGGAGATGCGTTGGTTTTGATCAGTTTTTAGAACCGCACAGCCGCTTATCTGTAGGTCAGAGAAATTTCGTTTTCTCCATTCTGTTTTCATCATTTTCCCTCCTGGGTGCTGTGTGGATTAGCCTCCGGATGCTGGTGTGAGGTTCTGAGTGTTAATAGAGTTCTTGGATCCATCCCGCCCAACTCTGTATGTCACGTCGCTGGGCTTCCAAGTGCATTCTCGTGGAATGTTCCAGTCGGCAAAGGCACCTTACCGCCTCTCCACAAATAAAAGGAAGAGAGATGTGTGATGACCATACAGAAATGCAGAGAGCTCCAGGGCACTCAGGAGAAAGCCCACCTCGCCTGTGTTCTGGCTACCTGCAAAATAGTACTCTCTCACCGTGCGGTCTCCGATGTGACTTCCGGTTTTGGTGTTTGCTTGCCTGTAGACTTTGCCCCTACTAAAATAATTTATAGGTACCAGACATTATTGTTATGCAGGTAGAAGAAAGTTAAATAAAGCCATTTGACCCCAGCCTCTCCCTAATTTCAAATAACTTATAACACAGTAAGGGTTCAGAGATAAAAACATCGTAGACCGTGGAAGCAGACTCCTGTTGCCCACAGTCTTTGCTGGATTGTGATGACAGGAGGGGCTTCCAGAGTTTCCACACCGTGACTGCTGCTGCTTCTGAAATACCACCGTGAGGAAGCCATCTTGTCCTACGTTAAAGAGTGTTTTAAATTCTAAAGATAACACTGAGGGGCGTCTGGCCGGCCTGTCCATGGGGCGTAGTGTGCGACCCGTGATGTCAGGGCAGTGAGTTTGAGCTCCAGGTTAGGCGTGGAACCTACTTAAGAAAATAAAACTAACAGTGAAACCTCTTTATACCTATGAATTGGTCTAAATACCAGTAATACTTATGAATTGGTCTAAATACCAGTAATAACTATGAATTAGTCTAAGTACCAAAATTGTGTGAAAGAAAATTTAACAGGAATTAGATGAAAACCTCTTCTCTTTGCTTTGTCAAACTACTTAGATTCAAAGTAACCAGAGGGAGGAGGAATTTGGTGGGGGGATCATATTTATTCTTGTGTTATCAGGTGTTTGGGTACGTTACAAACCTAGAGTCTAATATACAGATAGCACATCAGTCATCTGACTGCTGATCACTTATATTCCGAATTGTTATTATTATATTTACTTATTTCTCTTTAAGGTAAGGATGCCTCACGGCATATAACTGTTGGCTTTGTCCTTTCCTAATATTTTTCTACCCAGCAGAAAATAGTGGATGCTGTCCTTCCCCAATCCTGTACATAACTTGTCAGAGAAAGGGTTCAGCTTTATAAGACAGCAAATATCTTTAAAAAAAAAAGTGTGCATAAAATATAAATAGACTGAAAAGCAGAGCCCTGTGGGAAACAGGTTTCAAATTCTGGAGTTTTTACAGTTATCATCTTGAACTACTATTTATAGTTATAAAAATAATTCCAACATAAAATAAATTTGCCTGTAATAATCTATGTAAGAATCATAAACAGGTCATTTATTGGCTTAGTCACTTGGTGTGAGCAATGTTAATACCAGATATTAACACCCAGTTTCTTGTTTTTTGTTTTTTTATTCACTCAGTGAACATATGTGTTTACTGTGGGCTTGGTTACCGGTTAAGCATAGTAATTGTTTCTCCCCTGTAATTTGTCATGTCCAGGCTTGCCCCTCTGGCTTGCTTTCTGTCTCACCAGGGCTTAGTACAGTGCCTGCAGCGTGATGGACACACAGTCAATGTGTCAAATGGATGATTGTGTCATTCAGTTAGTAACTAAGTTTTAGAGCTGGGAGAATGTATTTTATTTATTTATTTAAAAAATTTTTAATGTTTATTTTTGAGAGAGAGAGTGTGTGTGAATGGGCGAGGAGCAGAGAGAGAGGGAGACACAGAATCAGAAGCAGGCTCCAGCCTCTGAGCTGTTGGCACAGAGCCCGATGTGGGGCTCGAACCCACAAACCGTGGGATCATGACCTGAACTGCAGTTGTCCGCTTAAC
>NC_043706.1:8236775-8306090 GCF_006229205.1 Suricata suricatta | reverse complement strand
CGGGTTCTGCTGTTCTCATGTCCTCTGAGACAGGCCTTCACTGTGCCCTCCCCTGTGGGGACTCCAAAAACCAAAGAACCCGAAACCCTCCTTGAATTGGCTGTAACCAGACGCAGAGAAGGAAATTCAAGAGTCTAGTCAAAGACGGCACTAGGGTCATCTCTGCTACCTTCCAGATGGTACTAGAAAGTAAGAGGTGAGGAGTGTGTATTGACTCAGAGCAGCCTGTTTTTCTTTATTTTCCCTCCCCTCCTCACTGTAACCATTCCTCATAGAACAAAAAGTATGACATACGTGCCTTATGAAGGAAAAGCAGATGAGATTTCGAAGAGTTTGTTTTCCTGGGTATTTGGGGTGTCTTTGATCACCAGACGTATTTCACATCACTGATTTTTTCTTTTAACTAATTTTGAAATTCGTTACTTTAGATTCCAGGGGCCTGTTCTTTCTTCTAAGTCATCTTGAATGATTATTATCCGAGGGACTCCATCCAAATATGTCCAGTATAAAAAGTGAGCTTGTGATTGAGTCCTGATAACGTCAAGTGCTTTTAATTAAGCTTCTGATGTTTTATACATTGATAACAAAATAAAGGTTCAGGTTTATTAAATTAGCTTTCCATTCATTTTCAGAAGCACTCACCAAGTAGGGAACTAGATATATAGCAGCAGTCTATTCCGTGCAGCGGAGCCTCGATGTGCCCCTGAGGAATTCCCGAATAGAGTTCATTCTTGAGTCAAGGAAGAGACTGGGAAATAAGGCAAAGCTGCAGGCGTAACACGGAGATTAAGAATGAAAATGCTGGTTAGAATTCACAACCCAGAATGGCAAAGCTGAAGGCCAGCGGGGAACCCACCCAGAAGACAGAGCCGACAGCCAGGAGAGACCTTGGGGACCGTGTTGGCTGGCGGTCCTCAACTTTGGCTGCCCGTTAGAAAACCTGAAAGCTTTTAAATAATACCTCACCTGGATCGCACCCTGCAGTTTAGCTCAGTGCCCCTGGGGATGTGGACCGGAGCCCTGGCATATTTTTAAGGTTCCATATTGGTTCCAACCTGCAGCCAGAGTTGAGACCCACTGTTCCTCACGTCACATAGGAAGTCCAGAGCAGAGGGCTGTGATTTGCTGGGATATTAACTTCCACCATTTCCTTTCATCTTCTTGCCTCCTTTACTGTGTATGCTCCCTTGGTGACCACATTCCCTCTCCTGTTTCATCACATTGTACCAGTGGGCCCATGACTCCAGCTCCATGGCCCCCATCTCTGCACCAGCACTGTACCCTTACATTTCACCCCCTCCCCCATTATCTCCCTGAATGGATCACTGCCAGCTGCTCAAATGCATTCTGTTCAAATCTGATTGCCCCCTTGCTCAACACACACAGACACAAGCCCTCCTAAAAAACTTACTTTTTGCCTGGATTCCTTGTATCAGTGCTGGGCGCCTCTCTTCCCGTGTTGTCTGAGCCTGAAATCTTAGAACCACCGCAGTCCTTCCCTCTCTTACCTACTCAGTGACCTCCTCTCCTAACCAATCACCAAGAGCTCTGGGGCCTGTGTCCTCACTCTTCCTCCATCCGTCCCACCTCGTGCCCTGCCCTTGCTGAGCCCGGGAGGGGGTGTTGTCCTCTCCTCTGAACCATTGCCACGTCCTCTCCTGCCACCTCCAGCCTCTAGCCTGGCACCCCTGCTCCATCTCTCCCACCGGGAGGAAGCCCCTTCCGAGACACAAATGGGACCATTTGCAACACTGAGTGCCCTTAGCATCTAGCCTCTCTGATTCGAAGGCACCGCTTCCTTTCCTTTCTCTTCTCCGGGCACCTGCACCCAGCCTACTTTCTTACAGATCATAAATGGCATAATCTATTTATAGACTCAGTTCCTTTATTTCTACCTTTTTCAGAACCTCAGCTCTCCAGGAAGCTATCATCTTTTCCCTCTTCCACCAGCTGCTGGCATATTGTGGACTTGAGTTTAATAAGCCCAGCACTGCCCGCACCCTGCGGACTAGGCCTGCCCCTGCAGGAAGTGTAGGGGAAGGTCCCAAAGCAGCCAGGAGACGTACTGCACAGTTGTGGTTGTTAGCACTGCACTTACCGCTTAGCGCTATGTCAGACCACAGTCGTGGTTGTTAGTACCTTCACTTACCTCTTAGCTTTGTCTGGCTGCTTCATTTCCTATCCCTGACGTTCGTGTCCTGGGCATCTTGCTAAGCCCTGTCCTCACATAATTCTCCTAGTTCCTGGCAAGTTTCACCAAGAACCCCTTCGACCCTCAGCCATTTGTTTTTAATCTTGCACATCTTGGCTGGTTTGTTGGTCCTTTTGCCCTGGGGTGTGGTTCTCTGCCTTCCCTACTGCATGCCTGTCCCTGGCGGGCACTGACTGACCAGTCCCTGGCCCCTGGCTTTCATTACCTAGAATTTGGACTCCAGACTCTTTGGGAATTTATTTAGCACCTAATGCTCCCAGACCCAGGCACTGTCATGGCCTTGGGCGCCTGCAGGACACAAAGGTCAGGCAGGACCTGATGAGTTGTCCTGGCCACTTCTCTTCTGCTGCCCCTTGCCAGTCGATGGCTTAACCACTTCTCAGGCTCTCTGTCAACAGGGGGACATGAAAAAATAAGTGGCTTCAAACTCTCCTTTCTTACCATATCAGTTATACTTTGGTTTTGAACCTGTTTTAGTGGGTTGCCATAGAGTTTGCAGTACACAGTTACAAACAATCCAAGCCCCCCCCAAAAAACCCACATCCATGTCTCATGATACCACTCCAGGGGAGTGTGAGTACCTTATAATAATAACACAGTCCTCTTGATTTCTTCCTGTCACGCCTTGGGTCATTGTCATTCACTTCACGTACTCAGAAGCGTGCAAGATCAAGTACGTTGTCACTATGACCTCTGTCATCTTCCTTCTCTCTGAAGAACTGCTTGTAAGGTTTCTTGCAAACAAGATCTACTGGCAACAAATTCCCTCAGTCATTTTTTGTCTGAGGAGGTTTTTATTTATTCATCTTTGAGGGATAATTTTGCAGGGTACAGAATTCTCAGTTGGTGCTTTTTTCTTCTCAGCACTTCGACTACTTCTCTCTTTTTGCCTGTGTGGTTTCTGAGATGTTAGATGCAGTTCTCATCTTTGCTCTTCTATGGATAAAAATTTCCTCCCCCCATCCATAGCTTCTTTCAGGAATTTATCTTTGATTTACTATAATTTGAAAATTATAACATGGGTGCTGGGTGGCTCAGTCGGTTCAGTGGCCGACTTTGTCTCAGGTCATGATCTCATGGTCTGTGAGTTCGAGCCCTGCATCAGGCTCTGTGCTGACAGCTCAGAGCCTGGAGCTGCTTCAGATTCTGTGTCTCCCTCTCTCTCTGCCCCTCTCCTGCTCATGCTCTGTCTCTGTCTTTCAAAAATAAGTGTGTGTGTGTGTGTGTGTGTGTGTGTGTGTGTGTGTGTGTCTATCCCAAAAGAATAGGTTTCCTTGGCATTTGTCCTGCTTGTGTTGTCTGAACTTTCTAGATCTATGGGTTGGTGTCTGACATTAATTTGGGGAAATTCTCAGGCATTATGGTTTCAAATATTTGTGTTCTTTCTCTCTTTCTTTTCCTTCTTATGTCCCCACATGTTACACCTTTTGTAGCTGCCCATAGTCCTTGTATATTCAGGTATTTTTTTGAAGTTTATTTATTTATTTTGAGAGAGAGAGAAAACACGAGTCGGGGAGGGGCAGATAGAGAGAATCCCAGGCAGGCTCCACGCTGTCAGTACAGAGCCTGATGTGGGGCTGGAACCTATAAACCGAGAGACCAGGAGCCAAGATTAAGAGTCAGACACTTAACCGACTGAGGCACTCTGGTGCCCATGGATATTCCTTTTTTTTTCCCTTCAATTTTTGTTCTCTTTTCTTTTTGGTTTTTGAGAAATCTGTTGATATGCCCTGAACTCAGAGATTCCTACTTCAAGCCATGTCCAGTCTACTGATGAGCCTGTCAAAGGCATTCTTCATTTCTGTTAAGTGTTTATCTTTAGCATTTGGTGGGGGTCAGGAGGAAGTTTGGGGGAGGCTCTGAGATTTCCATCTCTCTGTTTGCATTCTTCCCCTGTTCTTGCAATACTGTCTATGTCAGCCATTAGAACCTTCCACATATTTTAAATTCCCAGTCTGAGAACTCCAGCATGCTGCCATGTCTACTTCTCAAGCTTGATCTTTGTCTTCAGATTGTGTTTTTTGTCTTTTGGTACGTCTTGTGATTTTTCTCCATAGCCGGATGTAATGTGCTGAGCAAAAGGAACTGCCGTAAACAGGCCCTTAGTCACGTGGTGTTGAGCTGTGAGGACAGGGCAAGCATTCCAGAGTCCAGTGACTAGAGCTCAGGCTCTGAGTGTCTCTGTGCCCCTGGACTGCAAACACGTCTTCTCAGTGTTTTCCCTCCCTCCGTGGGTGGAACAGGATGGCAAAGGGGGCTGAAGTTGGGTATTTCCCTTCTCGGGGTAGCGAGGCTCAGGTTAGGCCCTGGGTAGCTGGTTTCCCCTGAGGGCAGGCCTTGTGAAGAACTGAGTGTTCTGGCTGGCTTCAGAGTGTGGCTCTGTCCCCTCCCCATGCCAGAAACCACAGGGGACTTTCTCCCATATTTACCGTGGGACCAGGTTGAGCTCCTGGAGGTGAATCTCACAGTGTTGTGGACCAGCCACTCCCACCCTGTGAGTGGATCGTTCTGAAGCTCCTAAAGGCGTTATCTGCCCTGAGCCTCCTGCAGTCTGTCAACCACCCTCCGGTTTTCCTTCTCGGAGCCCGTTCCTGAGGCAGCTTCACGCTCCAGGAAGCCACGTCGCCCATATTGGCTTCCTGGTCCCTCCCAGTTCTGGGGGTAACACCGTTTTCTGGTTTTCCCTCCCTGATGCATCCAAAAAGAGTGGTTGATTTTTCAGTCTGTTCAAGCTTGTTACTTGCCAGGAGGCCGGTGACTTTCCAAGCTCCTTACATGCAGAAAAGGGAGACAGGAAGTTAGTACATTGAAACTCAAACCTGCTCTTTCGGCTTCTTATCAAGAGATTTATTGAGACATTTATACTGTTATCTGCAAGTAGATGGTGAGCACAGAAAACATGGACTTCATGTGGGGAGCCCAGGAGAAGTTGAACTGGAGGATATTGGTACAGTTCACTTGGCTCTGTAACCTCCCCTTCAAAGTACAGATTCTCCCGTGTGGCACTTCTTTCACATCTGACTCCTGTGTCCCCTTGATAAAAATGGAAAGGATTACACTGTCTGAAAACCTGAACTGTTAAAAAAAAGTTGCTCTATTGGGGCTTTTAGTTTGGTTTGGTTCTGTTCGAAAAGGGGTTTAAACTTGGACATGAAAGGAGTCATCGGTGTTTTCTGTTCTTGGAGAGTAAGATATAAAGCAGTTTAGGAAATACCTACAGGATGGAGGTTCTCAGAAATCTACACGTTTGACCACAGTCTCTAACTGCCTTGAACCCAGCTACCTACGCAGCCTGTGGGGCTCGGCACACAGTGCCTCCGTCAGCTCCTTCTCACCGCTGCGGCCTGGACCCCGGGGCTTGGGATGCAGGTGACTGGAAGGTTCCTCACACAGTTGACAGAGTTGATGGCCACCCCCGTTCCCAGCGCATCACACACCTTGTTCGACATGTTTACTCTTTAAACACCCTGGAGAATTAACAGGTGCTCGCATGACTGCGATGTTTGTTTTAACAGGCTAAAAAGTGGGAGGTAGTTTAGACCCACACGATGATGCAATAGGAAAGTATCTAATTATTCCATTTTTGGCTCAGCGTTCAGTTTCAGTTAAAACTGGCGATAGCAAGGCTCAACAAGTTCTGTAGCCTCAGACCCATAGCATTGCTGCCTGTGAGAAACGGGCGCGCACGCGTCAGCCACCTGTGCATGAGGTGTTCCACGTGGCCTTAGCACTAGAATGTAGTAAAGGCCCTCGGAGTTACTGTGATGAGCAGGTACAGTGTGGATGCAGAAGCCTCTGAAAACCCCGTATCTGTTTCCACATACTCAGCGAGCCAGCTGGGACTACTGTGTCTGCACATAGACTGTTGACAAGTAAGATCCTGAGAACAAGACGGCATGGTTCCTGGGCTGCGGTGTCGCCCGTATAGGTTACGATTCAGCCCTGGACTGTCGGCATCCAGTGGAAGGGGCAAGAATTCTTGTTTGTTTGGGGTCCGGGGACTACTGCCAGAAGTAGACGTGGTCCAAGACCGGGATTCGAGATCTGGGATGGCTATTTCTGTAAACGGCCAGATAGTAAATACTTGAGGACTGATGGGCCGTGTGATCTCCGTTGTAACCACTCAGCTCCTCTCCGGCAGCACAGAAGTGGTCACAGATGATACATGAACAGGAGCGTGCGGCTGCGGCTCGGTAAACTTTTGCTTACAAACCCAGGTGGTGGGCTGGCTTGACCCCCTGTCCTGGATCCCAGAACGTACACCGCTGGTTATGTGATTCTGACCTCACAGCAGTAGTTTTCAGTTCACTGAACTAATACGTATAACTTTCAGTGTTCATAGCCAAGACTTCACTGTATTTGCGTATAATAAATTTGTTTTCAGAAAGAAGAGAATTTTTCCTCGCTGGCTGCTTTGAGTGCTAATCTGAAATGTTATTTCCTTGTCATTTATACCCCTCTCCCTTCCCAGAATAATTTGAGGTAAAAGGCATGTATAGATTTTAGCTGTCAAAATAGAGATATAAAACCAAAACCACATGAAAAGGTCACACAGAACAACCTCTGAATATTCCATTCCCATCAGCCAACCCAAGCTGGTGGCTCAGCCAATTCGGGGCTGAACAGTCTTCGGACACCTCCTAAATTGAATGCTGATATGCTCCATATTTTATCTTTTCTAGCATCATTTCCTTTCTGGAAAAAAAAAAAAATGTCGCACCATGTTTTATGGTGAGTCTTCTACCAAAGCAGATGTTATCATCCGTCATGTTTTTTCTGATTGAAGCATCAGCCCAGAACTTTTACACAACTGAGCAGTACATGGAAAGGATGGAGAAAATTAGAAGCTAATGAAAACCGCGGTGGGCAGCTACCTGCTCAGTGCGGATTTCAGGGTCTCCCAGAGCCCAGGGACTATTTCCAGCGAGAGGCTCATCCCTGCTCCCCACGGGAAAGGAGTGTTAAATTACTTCAGAGTTTCGTGGCTGGAGGCCCACTTGAGAGGTGGATGGGGGAGGTGGGGGTTTGCGCTGGCAGCAGGTAGGGGTGACTTTTAGTGGGTGTCAGGGTGTGGACACAAAGCCGAATGCCTTGAAGGGCTGACAGGTGGGACTGTGACTCCAAAGACAGCGCTGAACGAGGAATACCGGTCTGTCGGAGGAGGAGCGCGTACAAATGACTTAATACACGATCCTAGTCACAGCAGATTGGACTCCTTAGCCAAGTGGCGGCAGAGGGTCATGTACAACCCAGGCCAGAGGGCCGCTTACCTCACTGCAGGTGGGACCGACATGCTCACGCAGACTCTGGAGTTGAAAGGAAGGAAATAGGGAAGTGTTTCCCTAGGAAACATGGACACCAGGCAAGGACTCATTCAAAGTGAGGTCAGAAGCAGCCAGGTGGTTGGATTAACAACAGCAGAGGGGAGCCACAGCAGGGTGGGGGCTGTATCAACGACAGACCACGCTAGTGCCAGGAGTGTAAGACACGGCAGGGGGCTAACTGTGGAGAACACGAGATAACCATAAGAAATAAATTGTTAATTTCTTTAATGTTTACTTATTTTTGAGAGACAGTGTGAGCAAGGGAGGGGCAGAGAGAGACAGAGACACACACACAGAATCGGAAGCAGGCTCCAGGCTCTGAACTGTCAGCACAGAGCCCGACACAGGGCTCCAACCACAACCCTGAGAGCATGACCTGAGCGGAAGTAAGATGCTTGACCGACTGAGCCACCCAGGTGTTCCAAAGAAAATAAATTCTATAATTGGCATCTGAGAAGATGTTTGACATCCGTGTTAAAGACATTTAATCTGCTCCGTAAATTGAGGATGTTCTGACCCTTAAATGAAAGAGATAAATCAACAGTTTCCAACTTTTGAGACACCTGGGTAGCTGGGTTGGTTAAGTGTTTGACTCTTGATTTCGGCTCAGGTCGTGATCCCACGGTCATTGGATCAGGCCCAAAGTTGGGCTCTGTTCTGACAGCACATGGAGCCTGCTTGGGATTCTCTCTCTCCCTCTCTCTGCTTCTCCCCAGCTCCCATTCTCTCCCCCCCCAAATACATAAATAAACTTACGAATTCACAACTTGCCCTGCAATCCCTTCTCGCTCACTCTCAGTAGGAAGGCAGTCGGGGTAGGGCTTGGCCTCAGCCACCAGGGTAACTTTGACTCTGTATCTGCTCTTCTGTGGTTTATCTTTTTTTGTTTTTAATGCACACTGTCAAACTGGCAAAGATGTTTGTGTAAAGATGATCGTTTTATTAAAAAACTGAAATGAATTACAGAAAAAAGTTCAGCCTTCAGAAGGTTTTGGATTTCAGCACCCCGTTTAAGGGATTGCAGATCTGGTTATACATGTCTTTTAAGCTTGGCAAGGATAAGTTGTGAAGTAGAAAAAGTAAATTTTAGGGCAGTGTGTACAGAATGATCTCCTTCTTTTTAAAAATTTTTTTATTGTTTGTTTTTGAGAGAGAGAGATGGACAGACAGCATAAGTTGGGAGGGGCGGAGAAAGAAGGAGACACAATCTGAAGCAGGCAGTGCAGAGCCTGACGTGGGGCTTGAACCCACCAACGGTGAGATCATGACCTGAGCCAAAGCTGGACACTTAACCAACTAAGTCATTCTGGTGCCCCTAATTTTTTTTATAATGTTTATTTATTTTTGAGAGTGAGCGACACCGAGCACGAGTAGGGGAGGGGCCGAGAGAGGGAGACACAGAATCCCAAGCAGGCTCCAGGCTCTGAGCTTCGACTGTCAGCAGAGAGCCCAACACCGGGCTCAAACCCACATACTGAGATCATAACCTGAGCCAAAGTCGGACGCTTAACTGAATGAGCCACCCAGGCGCCCTTGATCCCCTTTTTTGAAAGTAATAGTTGTCTATGAAAATATATGCGCAGAAGATCTAGAACCATATACAATCTTGTCCCGGGTGGTTATGGTGGGTGGACAGATCGCAGCGTGCGAGAAGACTAGCTGCTTCCTCCAGTCTGCAGTGATGAGAGCACCCACTGTCTCTCCAGTCACCACACGGGGGGCAGGAGGGAGAGCTGAGTCTCAAGTAGGGGTTCAGCTTGAGAAAACATATCACTAGAAGGTAAAGAGGCTGTCTTTTCATAACGATCTGTGAGCCTCGTGTCATCGGGTGGATACATACAGTATACGCCTGTCTGACTCCCGTATGTTCGTTTATTCGTTGATTTCGCAAACGCGCGTTGAGGGCTCACCGCGCGAGAACCCGGGCAGGGCACCTGGGCCACGACAGTGACAGAACAGAGGTGGCCTCCAGCAGACAGCAGAGGCTGAGGCAGGCAAACCCAAGTGTGACTAGGACGCCAGACGAAGGGACTTGGTTCAAAAGGACGCCTAGCAGTGCCCAGTTCCGAGTAACAGCAGTTGGTGTAACCGTGAGATCGCGAGTCGTCGAATGTGTTCGCGTTTTCTTTCTCTTCAGTTTCTTCTTCATTTTGGTTTCTGAGTTGTGTGTTTAAAAATCGAGATTTCTCTGAGGATGATTGGTGTTTCAACCAGGAAACCTCTAGGCAAAGCTTGCCCACCTGGTCTGTGACAACCACACACGTAACCCTCAAGTGGCTTTCGTTTCCAATTGCATCTCCGCGGCCCACGTTGGCACTGTGGCCCCTCGGTTTGCATGGGGACGAGTCTAAACAATATGTTAACGCAGGTAGGTATGTAGACAGACAGACATAGGTAGGTCTGCATATAGATACATATGTGCGTATGTATTCTTGCTACCTGTCCACTCAGATGTTTGTGTTTTCTTCCACAGAAAAAGCAAAGAACAAGAGATCTTTCTCGGGTGTTCCATTCTTACAATCCGTATGATCACAAGGTAAGAGAAGCATGTTATTCATGTATCAGATAGACATCTTTCCGAACACAGAGCTGAAGTCGCACCAGTGTGCAGCGATTTGGAAGTAGACTTCCATTTTAATTTGTCAACTCTTTATCTCGTCTAAAGCCATCAGAAAAATCTTTATTTCTGAACTAATAGAATTCTGTTCTGTTCACATTAAAATGCAGTTACCTGTTGTCCCTGAAATCTCAATGTCAATGGAAAGATCTGGGGGTTTTATTTATTTAGTTTGGTTTTTTTCCCCTTCCAAACACTGAAGTGATGCACTTGACTTTTGAATTGGTAAAGATCGTCGTAATAGTAACTGCCAACTCTTGGTTTTCCATTGCTCCTGGCAGAAAGTTATTTTTTTCTAAGTAAAATCCCCAACAAGGAGCAGCGTGTCGCATAGTCTCTGAAACACCCACTGCCAAAAGGTTTGGCTTCTCGAAGCCCGAACAGCGTCACGCCCCCTCCATGTTCGTCCCCCAGCCTTATAGACTCATGGCCAATCTTGCGTCATTTATATCCCACGCTCTCCACTCCCCGTATTTGAAGAATTCCCAAACATCTTGTTACTTTGACTTACAAGCATTTCACCATATATTCGTAAAAGATGAGGGCTCTTTAAAAAAGGAAAAAAAACACTTTTAACTGTTTCTAAAGAAAATGCTCCACACCACATCATCACGGGAAAATACATTACAAGATTTCTGAGACTTGTGCACAACTTCTATATCACGTAAGGTTCCAGTAAATCTGTTAATTCGAGGTGATTTCAGAAGCGAACAGAAAATTTGCACAGTTGAAATGCTAATATAAACTTAAATCTTTATCTATGAATTTACAAGGAGACATGTGGTGGGGATTTTTTAACTAGCCAAAATAAGTAGTGTGAAAACTATTTTCCTCAGTTGAGAATACGGGAGACGTCTGGATTCAGGAGGAAAAAATTGTGCCAGTTGTTCATAGAAGTTGAAGGATTTTCAGGAGCTTCTCGTGTTTCTATAGTGACCAGTCGACTCTAAGCACCAACAGTTTGGGAAGGAGGTGTTTCTCCTTCGTGTGACCATGGCAATATACAGTACTAAAAATTGTATCATTTCAAGTTACATTTTTCAAGTTAAACCAATCGCTTTGCAGAATGCGGCAATTTGTTTGAAAGAGACGGAGGGAGCCTGGAGTGCCTGACCATGAGAAGGGAAGGTGCAGGCTGATAAGTAATATGCCAGCCAGCGGAACCAGATTCCTGATGGGAAAGTTGCTTTTTTTTTTTTTTTTTTGAGATGAAGCCATTTAATTAACATAAATGCAGCAGTGGCTGAAGTTAACATTTAAGAACAACAAAAGGCTGTGACAAATCAAAGGTTTTGCCTGACTTGCCTGAATTTTGCCCACTTCTAACATTTTTTAATTCACAGTGAAGGGAAATTCCATTATTCTTTTATTAGAGCTCTTAATGGAACTTTGCCATTTGCAGCCTCCACCGGCTTCCTCCTCATATCCTTTGTGGCATTGTATCAAAGTCACCTCAGATTATTTTGGCTTCCCTTGTGAAGACTTCATTCCTCTACAAATTAGTCACTGGGCGATGAGGACTTGAATATAAATGCTAGATGGAGTTCCTTTTGATCTTTGCTTTAAGATCGGTAATAAATTATTGTAAGGAGTTAGACCGCTTGATGAGTGATTTTTGAAGTTGCAAAGGTTTGGCCTCTTGGCATCCTGCTCGTTTCTGCATGTGCAGCGGCGGAAAAGGGGAAAGTTTCCAGGCGGCTCCTGCCCTACTCGCCACCGCCTTTTCTCTGGGCTCCATCCAGGACAAGTCCACCCGGGTCACTTTCAACCTGGTCTTCTGTTGGTCAGTGTTCACAAAGATCAGCGTCACAGGGGCTGGGGCACAGATGCCACTGCCTCAGGCTTAGAATGTACCTTTCCCCCCACAAGTAAAATACAAGGGAGTTGTCTCTCCAGTCAACTTGGTCATTTAAGTCCCCAATTATATCCAAATAAATTAGCTTTCTTAGCAGACAGGCTTGAGCTAAGAACGTTTTGTAAGATGTGGTTAAAGTTGACTTAAACGCCTTCTGCTCGGTGAGATTTCTGTAGTGATCTTTAGGTTAAATGCATACATACATTATAAATGAAAGCTTGTATAAAAATAAAATATACGCTGTCTGTGATTGACTTTAAAAAAAAGGTGGCAAGGCAGGGGGTGGGTAGGGAGGCTACAGTAAGATTGGCCACGTGTTGATGATGATTGAAACTGAATGGTGAGTTTATGGGGATTTATCATGCTATTCTGTGTATATATGTATATATATATATATATATTTTTTTTTCTACATGGCTGAAATTTTCCTGGGAGTGAATTTTGTGGTATTCCTTTCCTCACTAGCTAAATTCCTTTTATTGTTAATTTTTCCCTTGACGTAAATTTATACCAAAGAGGGAACACTCAGCATTTCAGTGGGTTCATTATGCTGCGTACACTCAGCAGCGCAGCTCCCGTTCTAAAGTTGGCAGGGCTTCCTGGGGCTTCATCCCAAATTACAGCAGGTCACCAAAATGATAGCCTTGCCTGCTAGAAACTGTTAAAACAGTTGTAATTACAAAGGGTGGTAAGTACAACCGTGTTCTGTTCTCAGTGAGTCAGTTACATTTGCTCGGCCCTCCTCCCCCGCCCTCCTCAACCCAACCGAGATTGCCCTTCCCTGACCCCAGACACCGGAAAGTCACCGGGTTAAGCAACCGTGTTGTTTGAGTGAGGCCAGGTGCTGTTCTTAATCATACTCTGAAGCCATTGTTTAGGTTGTAAATGGTCAGTTGGTTTTCTCTTAAATGCTGTTGCAGAAAGCAAATAAACCTTAGAGCAAAATGTGCACTCAGATGAGTCTTAAGGTAAATACCTGATTTATTTTTTACACTCTCAAGACAAATTTGGCTGGAGACTGGAAGAAGTTCATACTTCTGGCTCCATATCCATTTTTTAAAACTGTTTTTAGTTCTTCTAATACAGACATATAAAGAGGCTTAACCAAAGCTAATTCCCATTTATCTGTCCGAATAAAAGAAAACATTGGAAAAGAGAGTCTAAAGCGGCCGGCAATCTGATTGCATTTTGTGCATTGGAGGCTGTCCTCAGTTATTTTAATAAACACATAATAAACGTAGCTTGTAATTTCTGAAAACACATCGTCGTACTGCTTCCCAGGCCTTCCAGGTCACCGGAGTTGAATTTTTTCTTTGGATAAGTTATGGATAAGTAGAGTAGGCTGTAATTAGACCACTTTTCATTAAAACTGCATAGTCGCTTTCTGTCTTTGCCCCGAAAAAAGTATTGCCATGCATATAAAAGATGTCTGCCTGTCTGTCTCTCTTCCGTTTTTCCTTTCTTGTTGGATTTTATCAGAGTTATGTATTCTGGGGCGTTGGGGGGAGCAGGGTGGGATGTCTAAGTTTATTAGCTAAACACAGATGTTGATAAATTGCTAATCTAAAAAGCTATTACGAAATATGAAAAGGCATGGAAGGAAAAAGTACAAAATTCTGTTTAAGTCTGTATGGTTTCAACACCTGCATAGTTGAGTAAGTTCCTAAACACAGTTAATCTGCATATGTTAATATATACTCCACCGTTACAGTGAGTCTTTCCCAGGTTACATAGTGTCTGTATTTTGTGAGGTGGGCATCTCATGTTCTTTTAGTGACGATAAGTATTTTAATACTTTTCTACAATTGTAGACATGAATGAATAGGCAAAGATGAGAAGAAACATTATTAGAAAGCTATGTTGGTGGAATAAGCTTTTGTTTTTTCTTTCTTTTCTTTTTTGGGGACTCGTGTTATTTCTACAGACACAGATGTGTATCGGTTTAACCGTAAACAAATTCATATGTGCCCGCACAATGGCCGTGTAAGTGTACGCGTGATGACTTAGCGTCTGAGTAGACGGAAAACAAACGTTCTTCAGCCAGAGGCCTTTTGTGCAGGCTTCTCTGCTCTGTAAACCCAGCTCAGAATCTGCAGGGTCCGCCAACTGGGGCGGTCGAAATCCATGTCTAATTCTCTCTCCTCACCTCATTACTTCTTCAGTTTCCCCCACCTCACCGCCCATCCACACACGGTCCACTTTTGAAAAGAGTATTTCTAACAAATATAGATGTCTGGTTTCCCAAATCAGAGTCAGCCCAGCAGCAGTTACAAAGAGGGTGGTTATTGCTGCAAGAAGCCAGAGCTCCCCTAAAACGGGCGGCATGCTGGAAACGAAGGCCAGGACAAGGCCATAAAGACGCCAAGTCATTAACGAAGCGACTCTAAAAAGTGCAGCTGCCCAGGTCCATGTAAGTTGGACCCAAACACCCAAAGATCCCACATGTTTTAAGGGTCCCAAAGTTAAATGATTAGGTCTAACATACATCAAGAAGCAGATGTTTTAGAATAGTGGAGATGCGTGTAGTCTATTTTTAGAAACTGATATTTTAAGGGTAAATATTACTTATCTTGAAAACTCTTTGACATAGCTGGTCTCTAAAGGTTGGGCAAATGAAGCATTACTACAGAAAGTGCTTTAACAACAGAGAAATAATAAAAGACCGATTAAACGTGTGTTGGTAATTGGGTGAAGGACCAAAAAAGTGTGTCGTGGACGGGAAAAATGAGGGCAGAATTCATATTCCTCCAATTACTTATTTATATAATTAGATACTGTAAAAGTATTAAAGCGTAAGATATTTTTATCTTAATGATCATGCTAGGCATAACTTGGGTAAAATACTTGTAACGTATCAGCACAATGCGTTTTTAAGTGCAACATTAAATATACCCCCCAAAAAATGCCGATATGTATTTGCAACCCCCCGCTTCCTAAGAATGCCTTGGGAACCACTATTAATACGAAGACATCTGGGAATTCATGCCTCCTAGTGTGCAGTGAAGTAGTAGTTCATGCAAAGTGTGAAGTGCTGTCCGCGGCTTCATGTGGACAGAAGCCTACAGCAAAAGTGTATTTTCAAAGTCTTGCGAGCGAGAAAACATCTTGGGTTAAACGACCATCCTCTCTTCCCTAAGAGACTCTTAGTTTCTGTGACGCCAAGTTTTTGTAAATACACATAACCTACCTGAAACCAAAGGGGGGTTTCGTTCTAGAAATGCCGTGTTGACGGCCATTTCTCCAGTCATCAGGTTTGTCTAGTGGTTTCAGGTCACAACGGTCACCGTCCCCAGCCCTTTGTGTCGGAGGAATTGCGGCCATCTGACTCAGTCCCGAGGCAGCTACGGGACTGTCAAGGCCTCATCATCCCGTGCGCTCTGAGTAACATAATGTGGCAACAGAGTTCTTTTGAGTGCTTTTTCCAGAGAGGGAGATGTGGGCTTGGATGATTGCCTGCTGGCCCTGTTGAGCTTTGAGCTATCTGCTGTCTGGAAATAGCATATTCAGTTTTTAATGGATACGGCACTCTACGATAGCCAGATTTTCATGGCACACGCGGATGAAGAAACAAGTTATTGATTTGGCATGTTAATGCCATGCTGAAAACAGCTCTCCGCAGCAGACTGTCCAAAGCCATTTGCGCACTTCACTCTCTTCCCCGTCTTTGGCAAAGACTAAAAAATGTTGCAAAAGTAATCCGAGGGATGTTGCTAAATATCAGGAACAATTGGACACGTGTCTGATGGATTGGCTCGCCACATGCCACCCTAAGAGCACGCTCAGGTTCTGGCCTTGAAGCCCAGGGCGCGAGTCCTTCAGTGAACAGGGAAAATGTCTTCTTCAGCTTCAGGAACCCCGCTGCAAAGCCAGATGACCAACTCAGCCGCAAAATAGCGGACACAACTAGAGAGCTCTCTTGGTATAAAATCTGCGCTTCCATTTGTTAAAACATCTCTCCTCTCAAAGGGCTCGTGTCATTGTTACCAAAAACACAGAGTTCAGCTGCTTCTTTCATTTCAATGGTCCACGTTCCCGGCCACGCCGTCTCTTCCCCATCTGGGCCAACCTGACCCAAAAGCATCTTGCTTCTTTTTAACTCTCCCCAGCATGTGATTCGGGCCAAGGAACTCATCCTGTTTCCTCGAGCCTACCTTTGCCACTGTCCCTACGTGTTTCTTTTCCTCTTAAAATGACATTGATCTGAACATTAAACATTTATTTTACATGTTTGTGTTGTTCCTCCGACTGCAGGCATGGGTAGGATGGAAGTGTGTGTAAATGGCAGATTTTAATGCTGCTAAAGTGACAGAGGCAGCACCTGAGGGATATGAGGATTCTGCTTTGTCAGGCACCCTGGGCGTCGACAAAGAGAACGGAATCTCGGTGGACCTGGTGGTGGTGGTGTTGTGATTAGGATTAGGATTACTACTCAGCTATCTGGAGCACACTCTGTAACTGGCACTACCCTCACAGCTTTACACACACAGAACTCATTCCTCGTACCTTCTGATTTTCCTCTTTTACTGTTGGGGAAGCTGAGACATGGAGCGATTAAGTGACCGCACGAGGTCACATAGCCAGGAAGTTACAAAGCAGTGCAGCTCCAGGGTCCAGGCTCGTCACCCCTGGGCCACAAGTAGCTGAGAAGCCACAGTGTAAGAGGATGCTCTGACGAAAGGTGGGTTGCCAGCCCAAGCTCAAGGTCAGACCGGGCCTTCTTACCTGCCTCTCTCCCTGTTCCGAGTCTAAATTTAAGTAGGTCAACTCAAGGGGCGCCTGGGTGGCTCAGTCAGTTAAGTGTCCAACTCTCAATTTTGGCTCAGGTCGTGATTTCCTGGTTCATGAGATTGTGCCCTACTCCAGGCTTTGCACTGACCTCGTGGAACCTGCTTGGGATTCTCTCTCTCTCTCTCTCTCTCTCTCTCTCTCTCTCTGCCCCTCTGCTGCCTGCACTCTCTCTTTCTCAAAATAAAGAAATATCAACAAAAATATATTAAAAAATAAATAGGTAAACTCTATGTAGAAATAGAGGTGTGAGAAGGAATAAGAAAGAAGACAGAAGTAGGGGAAGAGCATTGAGGATTCCACTGAATGATTTCCTTGCAAAGCGGCCAAGATGTCCTAAAAACCCTCACCTTCACCTCCACATTCCTGATTAATGTACCATCAGCCTGGGCAAAGACATCTTGAATGAAGCTGGATGTGGGGGCTGCTGTCGTCGGTGACTAATAGGGCCCAGTGCTCCCTGCGCTCCATTTCTCATGGAGCCCTGTCCACCTTGCTTTTTTGCCTGCCTCCTCCCTACGGTCATGGGGGTGGGGCAGACTGGCCTCACAGGGCTTCTGGCCAACCACTTTGTAATTCTTTAGGACCAACAGGGCAGGAGGTGTCCATGCCAGAGAAAGAGGGCAAGTCAGAGTCTAAATCACTGAGAAAGGTCGAGGAGAAAGTCAGCTGAAATCATGACACATGGAAATAGGAAAATGGCAGCAAGACAGCTTAGAAGCAGGTAGAGTGTTGTCCTGTTCCTTTTATCAGGACACCAGCTGGCTTTCGTGACATCCTTTCATGGGCCCGTGGGGTCACGATGCAGAAAATGGAGTTTCCCGGATCCCGGGTTAAGACCATAGTATTTAGTCGATGGCTGTCCCCTCCGTCTCTGCACCCAGGCCCTCTCAGCAATGTTAGTAACGGGAAAGAGCAGCGTTCATAATGAAATCCTTTGCCAACATTCAGTACGAAAGCATTATTAGGGGCGCCTGGGGGGCTCAGTCAGTTAAGCATCCAGCTTTGGCTCAGGTCATGATCTCCCGGTTTATGGGTTCGAGCTCCACCTCGGGCTCTGTGCTGACCTGCTCAGAGCCTGGAACCTGCTTCAGATTCTATGTCTCCCTCTCTCTCTGACCCTCCCCTGATTACGCTGTCTCTGTCTCTCAAAAATAAAAATAAAAAACATTTCAAAAGAAGCATTAATAAGAAATAATCAAAAGATTTACATGGATATGTATTTTCAACTTATTTATACAACCTAAAAGTACCTCCTAAAACCTGGAAGTTTTTTACCGCCGTTGCTTGTACCCTGCCTCCCCGATATTTACCAGAATCAGGAAGAGTCCAGCACAAGGCAGAGAGGAAGTGTGCTGTCCCGGGGGCTGGAGCACGGACTTCATGCGCCTCCCACTGCACCCCCCCCGCCGCCGTCACCCCCTCTTGTCCTCTGTCATCAGTGTTTGCACCCTGCCCCGGCCGTGTTTTGTGTCCCATCACCGCTGTGCGCCATTGCTTCCCAACCTTCCCCACCCCCGCCGGCCACCACACCAGCCACCTCATACGTCAGGGCTCAGAATCAGCAAATGAAGTGCAGGACACCCAGTTAAATTTGAGTTTCAGATACACGGTGAGTTCTTTTTCTAATATAAATATGTCCCAGGAAATTTGTGGGACATATTTATACTTAAGATGTATTCATTTATCTGAAATGTACATGCAGCTAGGTACCCTGTTCTTATTTGGCAACCCAGGTAGCCTGTGTATGACATATTTCACTTTGGCAAATTGAGATAGAAAGGCGAAAAGAAAAGAAAATCTAAAATGGAATGAAATTTATTTATTTATTTATTTGTTTATTTTTTAACATTTATTTCCAAGAGGGAGAGACAGAGTGCAAGCGGGGGACAGGCAGAGAGAGGGAGACACAGAATTGGAAGCAGGCTCCAGGCCCTGAGCTGTCCGCACAGAGCCCAACACGGGGCCGAACTCATGAACTGCGAAATCATGACCTGAGCCGAAGTCGGACGTTCAGCCGACCGAGCCCCCAGGCGCCCCCAAAACAGGATGGGATGTAAACGAATTATCTGAAAACCTCCCCTGCGTGTAGTGCAGGACGTGGGATGTGTGTTCCTTTTCCTTGTCCATTCCTTATTGCACACCATGCCTGGTCCACTCTCAGAGGCCGACTCCTGCGTCAGGTAGAGTTTTGCCAACATTTACTATTTTGATTAAGAAGATAAAGCCCACCAGGGGCCCCTGGGTGGTGCGGTCCGTTAAGTATGTGACACTTGATATTGGCTCAGGTCATGATCTCACGGTTTGTGGATTTGAGCCCCCCGTCGGGCTCTGGGCTCATGGTGCAGAGCCTGCTTGGGATTCTGTCTTTCCTTCTCTCTGCTCCTCCCTTACCTGTGCTCTCTAACTCTCTCTCAAAATATAAATAAACTTACAAAATTAAAAAAAAAAGATAAAACCTACGGTGGGGGGAGGGCAATGGGGGAAAGGATGATGGGGATGAAGGGGGGCACTTGTGATGAGCATCAGGTGATGTATGGACATGTTGAATCACTATTTTGTACCCCTGAAACTAACATTACACTGTACGTTAAACTGGAATTTAAATAAAAACTTAAATTTAAAAAAAGATAAACAACTTACTCATTTGACCTTAGTTCTCTAAAAACTTGTAACAACATTTTAAACCTGGGAATTCTGGAAAATTCTGTGGAAGACACAAACAGAAGTTAAATTAAAAAGTGCCCATACCTTATTCTTAAAGAGTAAGAATGTTCTTTCCCTCCACCCCGAAAAGAACACTTTGTTTCCCAATAATACATTAAAAATTTTTTTAATCTTTTATTTATTTTTGAGAGAGAGAGAGACAGAGAGAGACAGAGCGTGAGCAGGGGAGGGGCAGAGAGAGAGAGAGTGAGATACAGAACCTGAAGCAGGCTCCAGGCTCTAAGCGGTCAGCATAGAGCCCGACATGGGGCTTGAACTCACAAACCTTGATATCATGACCTGAGCCGAAGTCAGGCGCTCAGCCGACTGAGCCACCCGGGCGCCCTCTGAGCAGTACATTTTATCATAAAATCTAATCAATGACTTCTTCGTAGCCAAAGTTATTTTTATTGAGATGCCCCGAGAGACATTAATGCTAGTGATGTTCATGGCATCTAGTGTAGACATTCACTAGAGAAACAGGCAAGCTGTTCCTTCCTTTTCTCCCTTCACCTCTGCTGCTCGAGATTTAAGCCTGTCGGGAGTCCTGTGATTGGTGGGCTGTGGGTTGATAGTGTTTCTGGAATGGGCTCCCCCCGGGCCTGGCCTGCGTCTTCCACAGCACATTATTTCAGTGTGGCTGCAAGGTCCCAGTGAGCGTGTGTCCCCTATGATTTCCAACCTGCAGTACAGATTCCGACTTGCACAATTTCCAGAATTCTACTGCCAAAGATTAGTGAAATGCAAGTATTTCCACGGGGCAGCAATTCACCCTCTCGGGGGTTTCGTGCCAGATTAAGGAGACAGGATTACAGTCGGGATCTGCAGTGCTTCCTCTGTGTGTACATTAACACTCTTCTCTTGAAGTTGGAAGACTAGAATGTTGGCATCTGGGGGGAAAAAATAAGATAACCAGCGTCTCCTAATGACTGTTAATATTTTCCATTATTCAGTACTACCTCTGGGTGCCTTTCAAAATTCCGGAGATATTTTAAATGCACACATGCCAAATAAAAATAAGAGTTTTAAAACCTCACGTTCTTTTTAATTCAGCTCCGTTCATATGTGGAACACACATGGGTACGAAAGGAGAGTATCCCACGTTTAATTACTGTCAGGACTAATAATCCAGCTGCTGTGCATAGAACAGCTCTCTCTGATTCGCTTCAGGATGTTTTTCTTTTGAAGGGGAATGATTTTTTTCATTTTTAGTGTTTAATATTTTTTGGAGATAGAGTGTGCACATGCTCTTACACACACGCGCACACACACACAAGCAGAGGAGGGGCAGAGAGAGGGAGAGAGAGAGGGAATCCCAAGCTCGCTCTGTGCCATCGACACAGGGCTGGACGGGGGGCTCACCACGCATGAACCATGAGGTCATGACCTGAGTCGAAACCAAGAGTCTGGACACTTAACCCACCGAGCCGCCCAGGCGCCTGAGAAGGGGATGATTTTAAAGCTGCTCATTTGACTTTACTTTTTACTATTTCTTATCAGCTCTTTCTTCCTCAGATTTAATTTAAAAATTCAAGTCGATGTATTTAGGGTTTTAAAGTGCCCGCGCCCTGCCCACTCCCCCTGCCTGAGGCGATGTGTCAGGCTCCGGGTTTTGGCAGTTGTCTCTCGTGCAAGTTCATTATCTTCCGATGTCCAGTTCCCTGTGCTCCTATTTTCTTACCATTCCACTTTTTCACTTCTCCACACAGTGTATTAGATATTCTTGCCTTTTGCCCTCCATTATGTTTCTGTTTGGGGGCATAATTCTTGGCCTCTGCAGCGTGATGCATTCTGGCACTTTCCTGCCCTTGGCGATGTGACACTGCAGCACGGGGGTCTGTCATCTCTTCGTGTCGCCCTCGACTGCAGGGCCGGGCAAGCCTTCCGAGCCCTTGTACCCCTGCCAGGCCCCTCCCCCTCCGCCTCATGGGTGCGGAAAAGGCTCCTTTGTCCTGCAGGATTCATCCTTCGAAACCCACTTCCATTTTACCTTCTTTGCATCTTTTCTGACACACACGGACAATTGTCGCCATGCTACCACTCTGACGTACATATGCCTTAATTGTTTGACTTGTCGTGCTCTTAGAATTCAATTCCATTCAGTAAACGGGAGGTTTTCCCTAGTGGGCAGACACAGTAATGGGGGTTAGATGCTGCTTATCCAGTGGGGAGTAGAGAGAAATGGTCACAAATATGACATTTCATTACTTTTCCCCGTTACATATTTATTATTGGCATGGCTCCTCCCCCCTACTACACTGGGACCGTCTTTGGGACAGGAATCAGGTCTTGTTGGGGTCCCCCCCCTGCAGAAAAGATTTTGAATTATGGACCAGAATTTAATATATTGCATATATGAAGTACGTATATGGTACTCTTCTTCTGATCTGCATATCTTACCAATACAAAGCACTTGTTCATCATCCCACAGAAAATACAGGGTTAAAACCAGTCTCTAAATTCCCAGTTTGATGCTCTGTCCATGTCACTGCGTCGTTGGAATGTTCAAGTAGTGATGGCCACAGCTGTGGGAGAATGTACTAAGTTTGTTCTTGGTTTTTAATTATAAAATTGGTAATAAAATGCTTAATCCAGGATTCAATAAGAACCTTCCTCCTAATCCTTACAGACCCCTGCTCCCCTCTCTAGAAGCAGCCACTGTCTCTGGTTTTATGTGCATATTTCTTGAGTTACTTTTGCACATATAAGCACAAACCTACCTGTGTGTTTGTATAGATACATTGTATTCAAATGTTGATGCACTAGAAATTCTTAAATTTCTTTTTGCATTCGATAGCATGTCTTGGAGATAATTTCAGTCAGTACATAAAAACCTGCCTTGTTCATTAAAAAAAACAAATAAACATATATATTCTATGCCAGATGTTGACCACATTTAACTAGACTCTAACCGATGGATCTTTGGGTCGCTTCTGATCTTTTGATCTTACAGGCAGTACTGCAGTGTACAATCTCACAGACGTCACTTCATGTATGTATACATATTAACTGTGTGACAGATTGCTAGACGCGGAATGGCTGTATCCTATCTGGAAGCATGGTAGGAATCACAAGATCGCCACTAAGCAAGGTGTTGCGGAGTACATTCCCATCAACAACGTAGACCAGTATTTCCTCACGCCCTCCCCTATGGACTGTGTCAGCTAACTTATAAAATCTGTTCCTCTTAGGGACAAAGCGGTATCTCATGATAGTTTCATTTATCTTTCTGAGTGTAGCCACTCGGTTGTTAGAAATAGTCACGAGAAAAGAACAATTTGGTCTTTGATTCTGCTACTTCTACATTCAGAACTTTTAAATTCTAACTCCTGTACCTACCAGCTGTAGGACCTTGCCAAGATACTTAAGTTTTCTGTGCCTCTCTTTCCTCTGTAAAATGAAAACAAACCTGTAAAAACTATTAATTTTAAGACTTACCATTACTTTATATAACACCAAGAAAGAAAGGTAGCATCACCCATTATATTGTCGAGAGACACCATCGATTAGAAGACACATCTCTAATTGAGAGATGCAAAAATGGAAAGAGCTGTGCAGTGTAAGATTAGTGAAATTTCCCAGGACCTGCTTTATCGGACTATCTTAAGGGTGAAATGGAAGGCTTCTAGAAGAGTCCCCAGCACACAGTCTGTGCTTAATAAATGACCATTCGTGTTCTTGAAGTAAAATTCTACTTTGTAAAGTGTCAGCTTCACCACCAGTGTCCAGCACAATGTACATCCTTAATAACGGTCCTGCTATTATTGCTATTAATGCAAACTTAAAGTTCCTAGAATGTAAGCCCAGATTTTGTCTGTTTTATCCAATACTTTTTCTTCAACACCGAAAGCAGTGCTTGGCACAGGGGAGGCACTCTGTAAATATTTGTTGATTGAAGAAATTAACCTATTTCTTCCTTCAAAACGTCTGCGGAAGTGTATGTAGAAATCTTACTTTTTCCTGAGAAGCGTGTGCTATGGCGGTGGATCTTGGGGTTCTGTGGTCTCTCACTTTCTTCTCCCTACCCCGGTACTCCCCCAAACCCAGACCTGACCTCAAACTACATGACTTCATTTAAAAAAACCCTGGGCCCTATGGAACTTGGTATAAAAAACCAAACTTTATTTATAAAACCAAAAACCTTGAATAGAAAGGAATCTGAATTGAGGATGTTGTTGGTATAATTTTCTTTTTCTAAACACTAGTCAGAGCGAGCTTCATGTAATCTGTACAGGTTCCTAATGAAAGTCTGAGAAGATTTGTGTAAGTTCTACCTTTTAGAGTTGGCATTTTAGAAATACAACATACTGAGGCGCCTGGGTGGCTCTGCTGGCTACACGTCCAGCTCTTGATTTCTGCTTCGGTCACGAACTCTTGGTTCCTGAGATGCAGCTCCCTGGTCCCACTCTGTGCTGACAGCTCGGCGTTTGTTTGGGTTTCTTTCTTTCTCCCCCTCTGCCCCTTCCCCACTCATGTGTGCATGTGTGCACTCTCCTTCCTTCTCGAAAAATAAAGAAACGTAAGAAGAATACAATATGATGTTTTTTACAACTGATCTTACAGTATAGTATATTCACTACAGGAAGAGTAAGGAAATTAGACCTTTTATTTTGAAAGTACCATATATCTTCTTGTTTATTTAATGAGAGAGAAAGAGAGAGGGAGAGAGGGGAGAAAGGTACCTTCCAGCAGAGAAAGAGGGAAAGGGAGAATCCCAAGCCGGCCTTATGCTGCCAGTGAAGAGCCCGATGTGGGGCTCGAACTCACAAACCCTGAGATCATGACCTGAGCCAGGATCAAGAGTCAGATGCTTAACTGACTAAGCCTCCCCAGGAGCCCCAAACTTAACCATATTTTTAAAAAATTGAGCATGAGTCCTTGTGCAAAACCTTTTCTTCTTCTAGGCTATAAAGATGTGGACTTTAGGAAAGTTTTCATTATTTCATAAAGTAGATATTCTTTACACTCTGCTTTTTTGAAAAAGAAAACTTAACTTTTATTGTTTTTTGAGAGAGAGAGAGAGTGCAAGCTAGTAGAAGCAGAGAGAGAAGGAGACACAGAATCCAAAGCAGGGTCCAGGCTCTGAGCTGTCAGCACAGAGTCCGACACAGGGTTCTAACCCACAAGCCACGAGATAGTGACGTTAGCTGAATTTGGACGTTTAATCAACTGAGCCACCGGGGGGCCCTGCTTTTTTGATTTTTAGTATTTCTCACTTCAGACAGATTGCTAGACTTAGCTTTATTTAACTTGGTTACTGGTATTAGAATATTTCCATGCAACATAGGTCCGTTTCGATCCTTCCAGAATTTAAAATGTAATACTGATTTAGTCAGTTTTAAAAGGGAAATGTGGGGGTGCCTGGGTGGCTCAGTTGGTGTAGTGTCCAACTCTTGATCTCAGCTCAGATCTTGATCTCAGGGTCATGGGTTCGGGCCCCACATTGGGCTCGACACTGGGCGCAGAACCCACCTGATAAAATAATACTAATTTTAAAAGGAGATGTGAAATACAGGCTTTGAAAATGTGTTTTTATAAATATTTGTATGTACATATGTGTATTTTAGATATATAAAAATATGCTGATAGATGTCCAAGTCATGACTAAAATATAGTCTCCAGCTGTTATATCAAGAGCAGCTGAGATAACCTGATTGCCCACAAACAGCCCATGTTTTCCGGCTGGTAGTGTTTTTCCCACCTTCTTCGAGTGGTTTCAAGTGTAGTCAGAAGTTGAATGTGGGTGTTTTGACCATAAACCGAGTTGAAAGCGTTTGTGCCAGGAGTCCTGCAGAAGATGCAGTGTCTGCGCTGCCGTCGCCGCCCCGGGCCCCTCTTGCTCTCGTGCGGGCATCTTTACGTGGAGGGAGGTGCCTGCCGCAGGTTCCAGAAGCCCACGGACGCCACAGCCGCAGCTACCCACGCACGGTGCCTCACCTTTCACCTGCTTGAAGAAGGTACGGTCAGAACCTGAAAATGTGCTCCCCAAAACGGAGGCGAGCGTAATCTCTGCGAAATACTGTGAGGATCAGCAGGGAGGCGTAGAAGAGCAGAGTCAAACTGCTGCCCAGCTGTCACGGAGTCTGCGCCCCAGCAGGCCCCTGGCCAACACCCCGGGCCTATCTGTCATCGATTCAGTGTTCCCTTCTAGTCCTTGATCGGCTCAGAGAACGTTGACCAGTTTTCACTGTAGTCCCGACACGCAGATGCGCTCGTTTGTAAATAAGGACACATGGTTTTAGCTCATGGATGAAAAATCTTCAAATTAAGGATTCATAATAATAAGTTTTAAATATGAAACAGACATGCATTTAACACCTCCCTCAAGGGCTGCAGAGCACTTGCCTGAGTATGTAGCTTCATAGCATCCGGATGAGAAGTTCATAACGTAGTGCGTGCACGGTAGCGCGCGGATCCCTACCGGCGCTTTCTACACCTTCCCAGCCCCTCCCCCGCCCCGGGCCTCTCTGGATCGCTGCTGCCCGTTCACACCAGGGTTCTGTTCCTGGAGCACGCAGGGCCCCCGCCCTGTGTCCCAGCCGTCTACACAGCGGACTCCAGGGTCTGGACAGTGTGGGACCGCGTGGGACTGAACTGATCCTCTGTCTTTACGTGCTCTCTCTTTAGGAGCATGTTCACACATGCCGCCAGCCACTCACCCGTAAACCGCAGGGGCCTCCTCGCCTTCTCCCTCTCCCGTCACCCACTACTTTTGGTTGCTCATATTTTCCCACATCTGTGTGTGTGATTCATCTACACAGGACCCCAGCATCTTTGTCGCAGCTGCCTCGGGCGTGGCATTTCTCTGCTGGACCTCTTCATCTGTCTGGGCCGGACTTCCCTGTGCCCAGCCTCCTGGCCTCCTAAACCCCCGTCTGTCTCCCACCGCTTGGCTGGGGGCATTTGTCAGATGCCCTGCACATTGTGGTCATCTCCCGAGCAAAATGCTTCCACAGCCCTTGGTCACTTGTAAGAGCCCCGGCCCATAGCTTCCCCCTTTCCCCTTGAGCTCCAGCCCTACCCAAGTCTGTGCCTTTCCCAGATCCTCCACACTCCGTCTCTCTTCCCACATCTGCGCCCAGGCTGCTCTCTCTCTCTAGAACCTGCTGTGACTGCCTTCACCCGGTTCAGCTCTCCCCTTCAGAACTTCCTCTGGGAGGAACACTCCTGTCGTCCCCTGCTGCCCACCTGCTCCAGGCTGAGGGGTCCCTTCAATGTGCTCCCTCGATTTCATTGTCCCTCTGCCTCCCCTGAACGACTGTGCCGTTTTGAGGACTGGCATTGCGAGTTGGCTGTGACACCCTGAAGGATTAGCGCAATGGCCCACACAGAGGAGATGTTCAGAAAGAATTCATTTAAAGGATGAAAGTGGTGCTTTTCCAAGGTCTGATTGTCTCTCACACAGGTACTCTGGAATATGTCCTCAGGCACTGCAGTGTTCCGTGCGCACATGGGAAATTCAAAAGCAGTGGTTTCCCCTGGATTTCCATATTTCATATTTAAAATACATCCTTTCTATTCTACCAGTTATGTTCCACTTAATATAAAATTGAGGGGAATGTCCTGGAAGCAGGGGGTGCTTCTGCAGCTCTCTGAAGAGTGTGCAAGCTTCTCATGATGGGCTGCGCCCCTTCTCCACCAGAGGTCCACGGGGGGATCGCCTGGGGTGCTTGAGAGTCGACTGACGCCTGGATCGCACATGCCCACACAACGTGTGTGTGTGTGTGTGTGTGTGTGTGTGTGTGTGTGTGAGAGAGAGAGAGAGAGAGATTCCAAATGCTCTCTGTGAGATTATGCTAAAAGGCATCATTATAAAGTATTTGTTCCCATCTCCACTGAGCCCTCAACTGGGATCCTTTCCTGCATCTGCACACAGCCCCCTTTCCCATTTCTCCTGGCACTTACCCTAAATATGTATGACTCTCACACCTCACCCCCGCCTGTACTGTGCATGTGTGTGCACACACAGACACACACACACACTCTCTGCCCGCTGTGAGTTGGTCTCCTGTCCACACAGCTCAAACAGCAGACCTGAATCTGCCATTTTGAATTTCTAGTCTTACCGTATTGTACTTAATCTGATAATGTGACCTATCATTAAGGATCCTCACCAACTTCCTGGATATTTTATTTAGGATTATGGTATGAGTAACCCAATTCGGGCTGGCTTCAACAAAGAGATCATCTATATTTATAGTTTATTGGCTCCCTTAATTAAAAATCAAGATAGGGTGGGGGATGGGCTAGATGGATGACAGTTTCAGGAGGGCCCTTGTTACAATGAGCCCCGGGGGTTGTATGTAAGTGCTAAGTCACTGAGTTCTACTCCTGAAACCAACATTGCACTATATGCTAACTAGCTAGACTTTAAATTAAAGACTTAAAAAAAATATATATATATATTGTTGCTTACCATTTCCCTGCCCCGTCAGGGGGAGTTGACCTGGCCAAACACCATGCCATTGTAACTAAAATGTGATTCCATACTACTAACGCATTGCCTTGATTACTGAAAACCTGTTTTGTTTTTGTTTTCGTTTCGGTCTGAAGCCTCAGAGTAGCTTATGTAAAAAGTCCCTCATAATATATATGTCTCAGGACAAAGTAAGAAGAGCCGTGTTGTTCACCCACAAAAATCGGCGTCCTCACTACAGTGGTGGATAAAACCGCAGGCTCCTGGGAAGCAAAGGCAAACAGGTGAAGAGCCAAGTATGCAGGCGTTCGTTTTGTAGTGACAGGAAGTGTTCTCACTCAAGAGGAGTGACAGTGCTTCTTAAGGCAGATTTCTAAGTAGAATATAGCCCATCAATCTTGCTGCTAAGGGGCACTGAACAGCATGACGGGCTGTTGTCCGTACAACTGATGGAGCCCAGTAAGCTTTGAACCTATTTTGGACGGTTTTCAATGAGAAGCACTCTACCCTGGGTGTTAATCTGCCATTTCTTAGCTGTGCAGTTTGGGCAGTTTGCTTACCTTCTCTGAGCTAATCTCTAAAATGGAGCTTTAGAAAAATACCACCTTCCCCCCTAGGGTTGTTGGAAGGAATAAAAAAAAGAGAATATATGTTAAAGAGATGGGTACAGTGCTCTGAACGTAGTAGGAGTTTAATAAATGTTGGCTCTTATAGTTGTCTTTACAAACTCCAGGAGTAAACACTTAGTGTTACAATTAGATATGTATAAAAGACTATTAGCCGTGAAGTCATTGTGGTTAAAGCACTTATGTGATTAGGTGCTAGAAAGTATCACCAGGGTCCTTCAACTGGAAGGGGCAGAACAGCGGGTGGCGGGGGAGAGGGGGGGGAATCCAAAGGAGGCTCCATGCTGGCAGTGCAGAGCCCAACACAGGGCTTGAACTCACAAAACCATGAGGTCATGACCTGAGCTGAAACCAAGAGTCCGCTGCTTAACCAACTGAGCCCCCCAGGTGCCCCTGTGTGTGTGTGTGTGCGTGTGTGTGTGTTTAAACAAAACTTGTAAAATCGCACTGAGTCCGTTCAAGATACCCTACCAGTTAGTGAAAAGCCTGTGGAGGGAAGGTTCAGAAAGCTAAGTCCCATGTGTGGACCCCGAGTGCACCTCCTAATTCCCACTCTCCCCGACAGTAACCTGCACCTTAGAATCTGCTCCTATGTGCGTGGACCCGTCAGTACCATGGCCTGATTGCCATGACCCAGCCGACCCTTGTATCCGAAGCCTTGTCCTGCAGCCCCGCCTTTGAACTGTAACTGCCCTCCCTCCAGGACCCTCCCCCCCCAAAAAAAGACAGGGAGAAAAGATAGAATAATTATACTGAAAACTCTAGATATAACCCCAAATCACATTACCATGTGTATACCAATATATTGGTAACATGCAGATTTTTATGTTTGTCCCTTAAATAGTCAAAGTAATAGGGTCTATATTTAGAATCATTGAGGGGCGCCTGGGTGGCTCAGTCAGTCAAGCCTCCCACCTCGGCTCAGGTCACGATCTCACAGTTCCTGAGTTGAGTCCCACAGCCGTCTCTCTGCTGCCAGCACACAGCCCTCTTAGAGTGGTCTGTGCCTCTGCCACTCCTGCTCTCACACTCGCTCTCGTGCTCTCTCTCAAAAATAAACATTTATTTTTTAAAATATTTATGTGGGGGCGAGGATGAGTGGGGGAGGGGCAGAGGGGCAGGGAACAGAGGACCCAATGGGGCTCCGCACTGACAGTCTGACAGAAGCGAGCCCGACGTAGGGCTCGAACCCATGAACTGCAAGAAAATGACCTGAGCTAAAGTCAGACATTCAACCGAGTTGGCGCCTGAGGTGCCCCTCAAACATAAACAAACATGTGAAAACATAAGACTCATTGAATGTTAGCACCCGGAGGAATGGTAGGGTCAACTTAGTATCACCCCTTCTTTTTTCCATCTTTTTCATTTAGATACGGGAACCGAGGCCCACAGGAGCTAAGTTCCACAGGCAGGTGGCTAATAAAACTGTACCTTAAAATCAGATTGGCTCCCTCCCTTCTCCTAGGCCTTCCGCCTCCCAACAAGATGTGTTTTGGTTTTCTGATCATTGTTGTTCCTGTGTGTTGGTGGCTCTTGTGGATTTTCAGTTTTCGCATTCTACAGAATAAAACACCCATTCCTTCCAGTTACTCCACAACTCAGAACTCCAGTGCATCTCGTCTGGGGGCAAACTGGGCGTAGCCCCCAAGGTGGATTTAAACTTGACTGGCTCAGCCACATGTGAATTTCCAGGTTACGTGTCTGTTATCAGAGCCCAGCTGTGTAGACCACCGAAGTTCGAGGGGTTTAGGATAAGACAACTCCCACCCCTGGGGTCGTGGACCCGCAGTGGGTTTGTGCCAAAGACAGCAGCTGCAGCTTGCCTGCCTCCCCCTGCTGCTGGCAGAACACCGCAGAATTGGCCGGGCCAGTGGTCATTCCCGGACCCCCTGGCGGAGTTCCCGTACCCAGCACCCGAGGAACCACAGCGGCCAGGCTTGGAAACCCAGGACGGCGAGGGGAAGGGGAGGCAGCAGCCCCCAGTGCCCGGATGGGAAAGTCCTGCCAGGGACAACTGTCCTTGATTGTTTTGTCACAGGGCCGGAAGTCTCGTGGCCGGGATTCTCCCTCTGCACGAGCGGCCACCCCAGAGTGCGAGGACGTGTCCCCAAGACTACTGAACACGACAGGGTGGCGAGCGCTTACGATGTGTCAGAGTTCAGTTCGCAGTCATGGAAGAGTGTATTCAGTATGATGCCAGCGCCGTGTGTCGGTACTTCCGAACTATCGACCTTTTAGATTACGATTTTCTAGAATGTGGAAAAAAAGGAGTAAATATTACTTTCTTTTAAGCACTCTGCAACTAGGCCAGAGGAAGTTTGGGTGACTCCATATTTCTTTCAAACTCTGGTTGGCTCTGATCATTTTTTTTTAAAGTGTATTCTCCGTTTTGAATATAAACATCACTGGGGCGCCTGGCTGGCTCAGTGGGTAGAGCATGAGACTCGGATCTCGGAGTTGTGAGTTTGAGTGAGTTGTAGAGATTACTTGAAAATGAAACCTTGCCATTTGCAACGACATGGATGGAACTAGAGTGTATTATGCTAAGCAGAGTAAGTCAGTCAGAGAAAGAGAAATATCATATGATTTCACTCGTGTGTGTGGAATTTAAGAAACAAGTGAACATAGCAGAAGGGAAGGGAAAATAGGATAAAAACAGAGGGAAGCAAATCATAAGAGACTTTTAAATACAGAGAACAAACTGAGGGTTCCTGGAGGGTGTTGGGAGGGGATGGGCTAGGTGGGTGATGGGCAGTAAGGAGGGCACTTATTGAGATGCACTCCGGGTGTTATACGTAAGTGATGAGTCCCTGAATTCGACTCCGGAAACCATTATTACACTATATGTTAACTAACATGGATCTTAAAAAGTAAAAATATAAATGACAATCTTTCAAAATCAATCCCTGAATTTCGGAAATTCATGACAGGTAATGCCCGTTGGGTGTTCACTCAATGACGTCTAGTTCTAGAAAGGTGGATAGCTTCTGTATCAGTTTAATTTTGACTTTATTGTTGAACCATTTAATGGTGTGTTGGTGTATGTTTTGATCACAGCTCCTTGTCTCTCATACCATGCATCTTCATTACTTGGGCGAGGTCCGTATTATTACAGGTATTTCAGAAAGTCTACATGAGCCAGGCAAAAGGAACCTGACACTGGCCACGCCAGCGTTCAGGTTCCGGCAGAAGTAAACCAGATTCACATTTCCCAGGAGGGAGGTACAGCCAAAGACAGCACAAACAAAGACCGTAAAACCTCGAGGTTTCTTCTCAATTGCTATGCTCAGTTCAGAGCACTGAGTTATTCATGTTAAACTTTCACTGATTTCAACTAGAGTCGGGGGAGACTGGAGACTCCATTAATCACATCCTGAACCAAGAAGGCACAAACATGTCTGTTTAATCCGTACCCCTAAATGAATGTAATGTCACTTAGTCATTCAGCTTGCAAATCAGACTCATAGTGTATGCAAGGCCTCAATTAAGGAAAAGATTTTCAAATATTTTAAAGGAGCACCTTTCATTACATTCAAGTAATTAGACAAATTCAATATTCCAAGGAGGACTACTTTGTGATTCGTTTTTATGAGTAGATAAAACTGATGCATTTTCTAAGACACCAATAAGACTTTAAGAAGGAAAGTAGTTGTTAACTATAGAAAAAGTCTTAACCTAGCCTGTTATTAAAATAATATAAATATAATTTACAGTGAAGCATTATTTTCACCTATTAAATTACTAAGGATGTTTTTAATGTTTTTATTTATTTTTGAGAGAGAGGGGGGTGGGTAGAGCACGAGTGGAGGAGGGAGAGAGAGGGAGACACAGAATCGGAAGCAGGCTCCAGGCTCTGAGCTGTCGGCACAGAGCCCGACGCGGGGCTCAAACTCATAAACCAGGAGATCATGAGCTGAGCCAAAGTCAGACACTCAACCAACTGAGCTTCCCAGGCGCCCCTAAAATTACTAAAGATGTTTAAATTTAGACTACTCAGTACTGGATGAGAACATAAATTTAAGAAAAAGCCTTCAAGGTATCACTTAGCTCAGCAATTCAACCTCTGAAAATCTGTTCTAAGGAAATAATCTTAAGACAGAAATGCTCCCTTTCACAATAATGTCCACTGTATTATTAAGAATAGGAGAGAGAGAGCAGAAACTTAAATTAACATTTACCATTAAGGAGGTGGATTATATGAGTCAGTCATGGTGTATATGTGCAATGTAATGACTCCCAACGAATACATATTATTTATACAGAATTTCTAACGATGTGGAAAGTGCTCATATTTTTAGAGAAAGGATGGTAACAAAATTTGACATAAGCGAGGATGCCAGTCATAATAATGAAAAGGGGAAGAAATACTAAAATTTTTTAAATCTCACTGTTTTCATTATTGCTCCAACAGTAAAAGTGGGCTGTTTTCTTTACAAATTATGTCAAATGTCCAGTTTCCCAGGCAGTAATATAATTTTTATGATAAAACAGAAATATCTTTAGATTTTTCCAAATATTTTCTCTTCTATTAGCCTTTTATATTTGTGGGGCTTACTGTATTATTTACCTCATTTGGGCTACATAACTCTTCTGGACGAAGTTTAGGTTCCCTGGAATTTTCTCCTCTCCTGCATATCTGTCTACCTCCGAAAACTCCACAAAACCAGAATTCCAAATGGCATTTCAGTGACTAATAGGAAATGGAACCTATATATTTGTTTTTAAAAAAAATTTTTTTTTAGGTCCCACAGCACCTGGGGATTATTTAACATTTTATGAGCACACATGATCCATTTACAAAGACAAAGCACTTTGTGTTCCTCTAGTTATTTTTATGTAAAGCTATTAAAGGAACAGGAAACATCTTTGGACCACCTTTCTGCCTACAGCTTCCCCAAAAATAGTCATTAGCATTAAACATAACAGATTAAAATGGTTTCCCCCAGGTTTCATGGAGAAAGGCTGCAAAGTCACACTAAAGTATTTGGGGTTATTTATAATACAGCCCAGGCAGGAGCAGGCGGCGCGTCAGGCGGGCGGCACCTGCCTCGTTACTGTGTGGCACTGTCCCATGCTGCATCACACGGGAAGTGGTGTGACAGATACTGTCACCAGGTCAAACATTATTAAAATAATCTAAAAGCTTCTTCTTTTTTTTTTTTTTTTAAATTTCAAGCACAGGCGGTCCGGCTTGCCCGCTCTGCAGCCGCGTTCTTGTGCCAGGTTTTTCATCTCGCCCAGCCTGAGCCACGACTTGTCATCCCAGTGGGGCAGTGCAGCTCGGTTCTTGGCGTTTTCTGCCTATTACCAGTTAGGGTCTGTGAACAGAATCTCCATTTGTGAGAACCTCATTGTGGATCGCACGCCGTGGTCTTTTCATTTTGATTGATGGTTCTGGTTCTGCACCATCTGGCTTCTGATAGGCTGCATTAATCATATCCTGAACTAAGAAAGTGTAGACATGCCTGTTTAATATGTCCCCATACATAATGTAACATTAGTTATTCATTCAGCTTGCAAAACAGAGTCATAATGTATGCAAGGTCTTTATATAGTAAAGCATAAATATTAATATGCGACCCATTAATGCTGGTTTTACTTGTACTAACCTCCCACTAGTACATTTGTTTATGAAGATTGAGGAATTACGAGAAAGAAGACCATGTGCACATTTACATGAATGTATATAATTTCGCTGATGTCTTCTATGAATTTAGAGTGATGTATGTCTGTAATACTTACCTTACGCATGTTTGCTTTATATACATCCGGCTGCCTCTTAAAATACAGGTGAAATGCAAGCAGCACCTATTTCCTTTTTCTCATGTCAACCACTTGCATCGAATGTAGGTCATCTGTATGCCGCGGTGGCGGGGGTGGATGTGGCCCTACTCCTTTGCGCTGCCTCGGGGTGGGTCCACGTTTGACACCGTCTGTCCCCTGCTGTGGAACAGCATCCAGAAAAGAGAGAAGAAAGGGAGAGACAGACAGACGGACGGACCAAGCAGGACAGGGAGGACTGGAATTCACACGTCAAACAAAGTTAGCTCCAGATTCAGGACCACCATACTTCTCAGGTGCTTAAATGTGGTCTTAGAAATTCGCTAGGACCTTTTCCAGTTAAGAGAGATTTAGTGCGCATTAATCATGATCCTTTCAGGACCTAGAGAAGGGAGGGTAAGGAGTTTGGAATTCTGATGGGAAGTTACCTTGTGCAGAATTGTGAGAGCATATTTCCTGAGGTAGCAAATTAAGACCATAACTTCCTAAAACACATTCTGTGTCTTATAAATTATGTTGTGTCATAACAGCACTCTGTTTCTCTTTGGTCACATCTTCTTGTATGTGCCCCAGACTCAAAATATGTGTCTTAATGAATCATACTATTGAAGAATGAGCCACGATCAATGCTTGCGTGTTGCCGGATGCCAAATACAGTCCACCCTGTAACAGTAACCAGTCGTGGGATAACGCCTGGGAAACAAGGCGGATGATCATCGCTTTCACTGAGCAGCAAGTAAACGACAGCTTCTGTCTGATACGTCATTTCCGTGAAGTTTCATTAGTCACATAAGCACTGTGAGCAGTACCAATAGACTCTCTATAAAATGTAACACATGGGTCCAGACTGACATCCGAACAGTTTAAGATATTAAGGCAACATATGTAAAGCTGGGGAAAAAATAACATTAGAAGTAAAATCAGTAACACTAAATATTCCGTCCATCAATTTCCTATTTTTAAGGTATTTTTAGATGTTTGCTCCCAATAACTTAGATCCCATTATTGCTTACTTCACCCTCTTCATTGGTTTTTTTTTATAAAACCTACATTCACTGCTGAGAAGAGTGCATTGACGAACTAGAGAATCGAAAATCGATAATAAACAGGCTTCTGACCATGAGAACACTGATGGGATTCTGGCATTTGTAAGACGTACCAGTTTCGCCGTGAGAAGGCAGGGGTCCAAACTGCCAGGCCTGTCTCCAGATGAACCCTCCTTCTAAGATATGGTAGCCTTGGTGAGCTTTTGATCTAAAAAATAGTTCTCCTTAGTGTCTGCCTTTATTTAGTGTTTGTGAGGGTCAAATAAGATGGCCACGTGTGTTATGCACGTTTTAATGCTATAAAAATTTAGGCACTGTCATTTTTGTTGAACTTTCCTGAGTTAGTTCTGTTCTGTTGATGAGAGTTTTCACTGGGATCCATTCTCTTTCTGTCCCAGGAAATTTGAGAAGCAGTGAAATGATGAATACATGCGTTTCCTGCTGCTGAAGGCCCTCTTCTTGTATAAATTCCCCCTAGAGTTTATGGCAGGGGGCAGCACGATTTTTCCCCCATGCAGGGCCGTGTGCTAGAGAAACACAGCATAATTCAATTTCCTTCTTCGGGCAATGTAGGAACTATTGGACTGTGCTTCCTTAAAATTAAGGACATTCATTCTGAAGCTCGGACAGGACTGAAATGGGGAGGGAGGGGGGCTTTTAAACCAAAACGTTTTATTAGTTCAGGGACGCAGGGCCAGAATGACAGCTTTCTAAGGCTCCACGGCTCCACGTCCTTGTCGGAGAACGGGCCCACGCGGGAGGGCGGGCACGAACAGATGGACAAGTCAGCAAACTAGATAGCTTCTGCCTTCTTCCACAAGTCATCATTAGACTTGGACTCAAAATGCAGTGAACCTCCAGAATGATAAATATAACGCTTTCAAATGCATAAATACAAAAACATGTCATTTTTAAATCTGTAGCTTTTAATGAATCTATGCTCTTGGGTCATGAATATATGAACACTTACATTATTATTGCATTTTAAGCACTTTTTAATGTTTCCAGCTTGCCTGAAGGACAGCCAGACACACGTATGGTTCTCCAATTCCAGGAAAAATTATTTCCGTTCTAGGGTGCATTTGGTGTTTCCTTTGACTGGAGGTTAAATAGGTATTCTCTATACACTGCATCTAGTATCCCAGAGTGGATTTTTATGCCTGCAAACAGTGTAAGGCTTGCGCCGACATCAGCTTTGTCCATGGGACTCAGTAGTCATTATACGAAATTTGATAGAACTTCTGTTCATTTGACTGTTAGGTACTGTTTGCATATAATGCCGCTGAGGCCACCGTTACTAATTACTGTGTTATTGCCAATAGCGTTAGTAGCAATGCAGAAAGATCTTTTAAAGGAACTGCACTGAAGAAGTTTAACTGAAGATCATATGACACTTTGAAAACGGGAGGAAGGCGGTGCTCTCATCGCCCCTAGAAACAATTGTGGGAACAAAGATTAATTAATTATTGGATTTAGATACATTTATTCCTCATTCCCCTAAGACCCAAAGACGCCCCTGTTTTTCCCCCTAAAACATATATGTGGAGGTTTGCCTACCAGTGCGCCAAGGACATAATGGCCCCAACTGGGTTTCATGTCTGGCTTAAATTATAACCCAGAAACTGAGCCCATACCTGTTCGCATAGCTGCCCAGTGCTCTGTCCGTAACAGCACCGCACTGTTTTGACTTCACTTCAAATCGTAAAGATAATCCTGAGGCGTTCCTTCCTAGCAATCCCTCCTACAATAAATGATCGTAATAAATAAATGAGTAATTTGCCCGCTGCTCTTCCCAAAGGCCTCCCCGGTTATTAATAGTCCAGACCAGAGGCCTACGGTAGCCAGTCCTCACCACCCCACACTTCCACACTGACGTGTCCTGTCCCGTATCCACAGTCATCAGGTGCACTGATTGGAGTACAAGCAGGAAACCCCTGGCAGGGGCGGACGGCGGGGGGGACCGCCATGCATCATGCAGAGTTGGTCAGCATTAACGTGACCAGAAGGTCACCAGGACTCCTCAGATTTATAGTGGGGAGAGCGCATTTGCTCTCAGAATCAGAATCTCAGAGTTAACCTGGTGCACAGTCATGGCGTAGTTGTAGGTTGAAGACGGTGTCCTTGCCAGAACTATTTATTTTTAGCAATAGTTGATCAAACTGTATACTACTAGTTATGAGTCATTTCAGTTATTTAGTCCACGCTGGACCTTCACCGCCAAGGGTGGATTTGTCCTGTAGAGAAAGGACCTACACCTTCTTTTCTTTTCCACAGCCCGGTACTATTTTCAAAAGGTAGTTAAAACGTGAAAAAGCCTGGAAATGATAACTATATGAGATATTCTTCTAAATATATGAGATACTTATCTTTTGAAAGAGCCTTTATTTTTATGATTTGGGATTTTTTTTAATAAAACGTAAAAATGTGAATCGGTTTTCCTTTCTGAAGCAATAATTCTTCATTAAGAGAACCATCCATGGGGTAAAATGACGGCACGATTGCTGTTTCAGCTCATTATTTGCAGACGGCAGGAACGTGGGGTAATGAACGGAGAGGCTCTGGGAGGGTTAATGTGACTCAGCGTTGGCGGTGCTGGGAGCTGCTGTCAGGAGTCAGTGACTCACAGGTCGCAGGTCCATAGTTCTCCCAAGAGCGGGGAGTCTTAGCGTCCTGGCTCCTCAGCTTTCCGTTCCCTGTTTATTGCTTATGAACGTTTCTAGAACAGTCCTCTAGGGAACCAGTACATGTGCCTGGTACCCAGCATTTTGTCCTTCCTTTTTGCCATCTCATTTCAGTTGTATGCTTTCTGTTTTATTCATGTTTGCCTTCCTCCCCGGAACATTAGCAGGGCACTTCCCCTTCATGTGGACCACCAAGGTCATGTTTTTGTTTCTGATGACACTTGGTAGCTCTCCAGCCCAAAAGATCTGCATAGTTTATACCCACCTACATTTGGTCAGGCAGAGGAAAACAGTTCCTCCAAAGAGGTTGAGGAGCTTAGCCACAGCAACCAGCGTCATCAGGGTGTGGGCGTGTGGGCGTGCACGTGAGTTTGTGGGAGACCATTCATTTTGTCATTTCGACCACAGGCAGCCACCACCCAAGGCTTTCTCAATGCCCATTCTGCAGTGAACATCATTTTATTTCTAACATCTCTTCATCCAAAGTGGCTAAAACATCTAGCCAGCGTGGCGTGCGTCAGGAAGGGCACGTGCTTTGCGGTGCAAATGACCCTGGCGGGGAACGTGCGTTCTCTCGTTTTCCAGCTGTAAAACGGTGGGCACATTCCCTACTCTGTCTGACCCTCACCTTTGTCATCTGGGAAAAAAAGGGAAATAGCATCTCCTTTTAGTGAGAAATAAACCTCTGAGAACAACTGATTCATTGTAAGTAAATACTCATAAAATCTCTTACCCATTTCTGTTCTCTTCCTTCTAAACAATTACTATTCAATATGCTTCGTAGTCCAGACACTTAGAAATACTGAATTATTAAGTATTTTCATGTTTTATTTCTCACGCCGTTCCATAGCAGTTGAGAAAAATACATTCTAATGAAAACACACATACATCATGCGTTCGCTCAGGCAAGCCCATTTTTATACGTAAATTCAAAGTCAGATCCGACCCTGGAGAAAATTGTGAAGTAAAGGTTGCCTCTTCCAGCAGTTGGCGTCTCCTTTACCCTTTGTCTGACCTTTTCATTGCTTGTGACCTCAACAGCCTCTTGCTATCTCCAGTCCTCCACGGTCAAGACTGCTTTCAAGAAAGAATGTGATAAACACTTCCATTACAAGATATAAATTATTGAAAAGGGTCAATATGAGACTCTCCCTGGTGCTTTTCATTTTAAGAAAAGAAAGATTTAAGCCCAAGTATTTACTAATTGTTGATTCTCACATATTAATGAACTTTCTTATTTTTAACCTAATTTATAGAACTTGTCAATTCTATCATCCCCCAAAATTGTAACTTTGAATTGGTCCTTTCCCCTTTAAGACATTACTTTTGATGACCTGTGATCCCCATAAGGAGATCCACAAATCACTGGAAACTGTTCCCTTTGGGCAGAAGCCCATTACATATTGTGACCAGGTAGTCCAGTAAAACGTGTAGTGTTGTCAAGGAAGGGCATTGGGAACAGAGCAGAGGACGGCAGTGAGAGCACAGCTATGAGAGTAGATATTTCTGACCGTCAGCATCTCCTAAGAAAGACATAACAGAGCTGGAAAAAGTAGAGAAAAAGAATTGCCACTTTCAGTGCAAAATCAGTGTTACTGCACCTTTCCTTAAAATTTCCACTTAAGGAAAATGCATGACACACAATGAAAATCTTGTTAATATTAGAATATATAGTATAAAGGCAAGAATATTTTTGTTTTTCCCAAGTAAGTTAGAACAGTACTGTCTCCAAAGTCCCTAATAAGGGGGCCGCTGGGAAGACTCACGGAGGAGCGTCGGACCTCAGCTCCCCGCTGACTTCCTAGTCTTCCTGGGCCGCACTCTGCCCATCGAGGATGTGTGTCAGATACGAAAGCTCGGGAAGCGGGAGTAGAGAGGCACCCCCTCCTTCGCTCAGTGTCCCCATGAAACCTACGGACGGCATGCCATCAGACACTGGGTGATGTGCCGCCTCCCCTGTCAGCCTAATTGTGTCCAAGCATTTTCTCACGGGTAGACACTCCATCTTATATTTTCAAATTCCCTGAAAGGAAACCCGTAGTTGACCTTTCTTGGGTTTTCAGTAAACACTTGCTTAGTGGAATTGAAGTGATGGTGAAGTTCCTTGCAGATGTAAACACTAGAGGAGTCTGATGGGATTTTCCTTGGAAATAACTTAGACACGGCTGATAGGGTTTTCCTTGGAATACCTTTAGGAAAACACTTTAATTCGGGCACATTGGTACCACTGCCTCTTCCTAAGAGACTTGTCCACTTTTGATGAAATCACCCATCTCTGCAGGGTCCTCACCCGGGGCTGAAGTCCCCATCACGGTGTACTGGCCTTCGGTGCACAGGGACCAGGGAAGCTAAATCTCCCATGTGGCATGGCACAGCCCTCCACGAGGAAAACACTGTGGTGCCTACGATGCCACTAACACACCTCACAAAGCCGCTGGGTTCGTGGGGCACCAGGGGGGCTCCGTCAGTTAAGCATCGGACTCTTGGTTTTGGGTCAGGTCATGATCTCACAGTGCATGAGTTTAAGTCCCATGTCGGGCTCCCTGCTGATGGTGCAGAGACAGCTTCAGATTCTCTGTCTCTCCTTCTCTCCTTGCCCGGCCCCTGTTCATGCTCGCATATGCTCTCTCTCTCAAAATAAATAAGTAAACTTTATGGGGCACCTGGGTGGCTCAGTCAGTTGAGCATCCGACTTCGGCTCAGGTCATGATCTCACAGTTCGTGGGTTCGAGCCCCGCATCAAGCTCTGTGCTGACAGCCCAGAGCCTGGAGCCCGCTTCAGTTTCTATGTCTCCCTCTCTCTCTGCCCCTCCCCTGCTTGGAATCTGTCTCTGTCTCTCAAAAACAAATAAATGTTAAAAATAACTTAAAAAAATAACTTTAAAACAAATTTTTAAAAAACAGGAACCACCACCAGCTTCCTTTTGCCCTTCGTGTCATTCAGACCTCCTGTTCTCCACTGGCCTCTTGTACTGAGTGGCTTCCAGACCACGCCACTCTCTGTATAGTTCTTTATCTCTGCAGATTTTGTTTCTTCTGCTTTCGTCCTACTTTCTCTTCTAGTGGACATCTTCTAATCTCTCAGGACTCAGCTCAAGCCCCTCTGTCTCCTCCCAGAGGCTTCTGCTGGTTACAAACCCAGGCCGGGGTAAGAGGCACTTCCGTGTGTTTTCAAAGCAACTGCACTTTCCTCTGCCATGACCTTTATCCCAGTGAATTGTGGTCGTCTGTTTACTTTCCATCTTTCCCAGTGGACTGAAAACTCTTTAGGAACACGTTGGATGTCCTCAGAGCTCACCCAGTGCCTGACACTATCTAATCAAAGTTTTTTGAATGAATGAATCAATCAGTGACATTTTCAGACAAGAATGAGTTCATTTGGCAAATGTCAGCCATGCGTGTTTAAGAGCTAGGAAGAGCCTCGGCACGGGGCATGCGGGGATGTTGGCGACACCGGCCTGGTGGACGGGGAAGGGAGGTTGTGCAGGGTGGGTGAGCAGTGGGAGGAATGATGGAAGAGTATCCCTCCGGTGAGGCCGGTCGGGCTCAATCCCCTCGGTCGCTCCAAGACCACGAGTGGACAGGACAGTGGCGGCTGTGGGCGGTGCTGTTCTGAGCACGGTCCCCAGACCCGGCCAGGCCCAAGTGAAACAGCTGTACAAGTGGGAGTAAGATCTCGGAGTCCGAAAGAATGATTTTGTGTCTCTTGAGTCTTTAGTGAAAGGTCTTTGTAGTATTACTTTCCTAGTTACTAATTTTTATTGTATTTTAGAGGGGAGTTGACGGCTGCTGGATCCAAAATATTTGTCAGAAAAGAAAAGAACAAAAGGCGAGAACATTCTTTTGGAAAGCTGCTCTTTACCTATCACTGGCCGAGGACAGCGGTGGTCCTCCAGCAGGGTCTGTGGTAGCACCTGCCTCCTGGCGAGCCAGCGGCCCTCAGTGCACCACTGCTGTAGCGGTAGCGGCTCGAGAACCAGGCAAGGCCACAGGGGCACTGGCGGCGGCCGACCAGATTCTGGGCGACGGTGGCCGACGTTCCGAGGATGTGAGGGGCGCTGTGTGTTACAAAGAGTCAGAGACGGGCGGCTCTGTTGGGCATTTGAACCAGAAGCTTAGGCAAGAATACAAATAGAACGCTTTAGGAGAAAAGGGGAGCACAAATTGTCATAACCGCAGTCTTAAAGAATAAATATGAACTAGTCTGTGTGCAAATCCAAGTCAGGAAACGTTATTTTCACAAAGTTATTACAAGAAGTTCGACACGATAATGGCAATAGTGCACTTATTGACTGTTAAGTAAGACACAGAATGACCCTCATAAAGATTGTTTATGCACAGCAGGGTTGAAGTGCGAATGAGCCAACTCATAAGCGTCACTTAGTGGAGTTCTAACGAGGGGAGAAAAATTCCTGCCAGACAGCGTGTCTGCTTTGTTTGGAGTAGGAGCATAAATATCTAATTTGCCTTGTTACAGAGAAGAATGCGTGATCTATGCCGCATGTAGCCACATAATCATTCCATCAGGCTCAAGATGTAGAGGACCTCATCAATTTGCCGATCGGGCCTAATCCGTATTCTCAGATGGTGAACCCAGTCTGTAAGTTCATATTTCATTGGGTTATATTTCACCTCGTGAAGGTAAAAACACGATTTTGCCAAAAGATCAAAAATAAAAGCAACCAATCACATACATAGGTCAGCATTCGGTGATTTCCAAAGTTAAAAACACACACAGTGATAAAGTCTAAAAGTTTGTGTCCCTATTTTGTGGTTTTTTTGGTTTTGGTTTTGGTTTTGGTTTGGTTTTGGTTTTGGTTTTGGTTTTGGTTTTCTCCTGGTTAAGTGTTGCGTCATGGGGTCGCCTGGCCGGCCCAGTCAGAGGAGCACGCAGCCCTTGATGCTGGCATTGTACGTTCGAGCCCCTCGTTGGGGGTGGAGATTACATGCAAATAAAATCTTAAGGAAAAAACAAGGGTTGCCTCATCCAGGCAAGGGTGTCTGTCAGGAAAAGGTGTCTCGGGAAGCAGAGTTGAACCACATAAGCCTTAACTATTTTTCATCAGAAAAGCTCTTCTGTTACTTTTTGTTGTTGAGGAACAAAAACCAGGAAGCCAATTTCACATGTGAGTTTTTCGCTTGTCTTTAAGCAAAGCTGGCTTGCTGTTACTCGATACATATTTTTTAAATTTATTGGGCTTTTACTTTTTAGCGGCCGCCTTGCCGGCCAACTGCCATTCTGTGTGAGATGTTTCAGTTTCCTGAAGCATTTGTAATAAACAAAAGCAAATGCATTTTTATTAAACCGTAAAAATGATCCACTGTGCACCCTTATATAGAATGCTCACGTGCAGTATAATTGTTTAATACTGTTTTCTTTCCCCATTAAGTCAACCCGAAAGACTATCGATGGTACCGAACACTGGTTCTTAAGGCCATGATTCTCCAGACCTGTGTCTCCAGGGACCCTGGTCCGGAGGGTGACTGTGTAGACGCCTGCTCTCGGTTGAACTCCCGGTGACAGCCTGTCTGGAGCAAGGCGGGCCATACAACAGTGCATCTCGCCGTGCAGAATTGCCTGCTATTCCGGGAGAAAGGAGGAGCGTTCCTCATTTATAGCTAACTGAGGAGGGAGTATGAAAGTGTAAAACACCAAACCTTTAGTAGGCACATTATATTCCAGAGAAAACCAAATTACTATTCTATACAAAATTATACTATACTTATTTAATTATACTTAATTATAAAATTTACTATGCTTAATTTACGGAGATGTGCCAAAATCCTGTTAATCACTGTCATTTGTATAGTTCTTTACACAAAGCACTTGACGAAACAGTTTTCTCACTACCACGCCATATTCTCTTAAGCAAGTTACGCACTTTTCTGTTTTCTGATGTGTGCGGATGGGCCTGTTAATCCCACAGTCAGGAAGGTCAGTGACGTAGAGCTTCCTCCAGCTAGCGGTAGGTGTTTTTCCTCCACTAGAGTGAAGTCCCGTGTACTCATTAACAACTCTCTGAAACAACTACCATGGGCCAAGCACCGTGCTGAGCGGGGTGCTCAGTGCCACACCCCAGGAACCGAGCCTGCAAAAGGCAGTCGGATGGATTCACCTGTTCTGAAAACTGAAGGAGGGGGGTACCTGGGGGGCTCAGGCGCTTAAGCATCTGAGTTTAGCTCAGGTTATGATCTCAAGGTCTGTGGGTTCGATCCCCACATCGGGCTCTCTGCCGTCAGCACGGAGCCTGCTTGGGCTCCTCTGTCCACCCCCCACCGCCCCTTCCCTTCTTGCTCGCTCTCTCTCAAAAATAAATCAGTATTTAAAAGTGAAGGAAATGAGGGGCGCTTGAGTGGCTCAGTTGGTTACGTGTCTGACTCTTGGTTCCGGTTCAGGTCATGATCTCACAGTTCCTGAGTTTGGGCCCCACATCAGGCTCTGTGCAGCCAGTGTGGAACCTGCTTGGGATTCTCTCTCTCTCTCTCTCTCTCTCTCTCTCTCGCTCTCTCTCTCTCTCTCTCTCTCTCTCTGTGGCTCTCTGCGCCTCTTGCATCTCTGGCACACAAAATAAATAAACAAACTTAAAGAAATAAAAGTGGAGGAAATGACGTGACGCAGGCTGAGGCTGAGGTGGAGAGGGGGACCCACAGAATGCCATCACTTGTCCTATTTTCTAAGATGTCCTGTCTTAAGTGCTCTTGTTTGCTTAAAGCAGAGTCTTGTACACCACGTGGCTTCCGCCTCATCAGGAATCCAAAACATTAGTTGTGCTGCTGGGCTGGAGCACCAGGGCGTCCTGTCCCCTGAGGCTGCCTGGAACCTGCAGCCGGGAAGACTTAGTGTCCCCGCGTGTGTCTGTGAAGGCCGCAGGGCGCGGCCTGGGGCCCATCTGGACGCGCAGAGGACTCGTGGCTGCGGTGTCCACGCGTCCCGTTTTCCCGTCTCAGAACAACGTCCTGACTGTTGGAAGTGTGTACATCTTCTTGTTTGTTCTTAATGACCAAGGGCAGAAAGTATAAAAAGTTTAAATTCAGGTAGTAAGGTAAAACTCTGCATTTACCCAACTGATCTTTTCACATGTAGAATAAACATCTCCTCTGGAGTACCTCCTTTACAAGAAAAATCCCCAAAGCTTTGTAACATTATTAGAAACGATGTATATTTTTTTCTCCCTTGAAGCTGTGTTAGTGACGTCCTGGAAAACTGGAATTCTCCATTAACCCCTGGGTCAAGCATCCATCTTGACCACATCTCTTTTGTCCCTCCTCATTTATGAAGGAGCAGTTTATTCTTAACTTAAATCCCAGCTTCTTTTTAGGGAGCATTCCATGTTACTCTCAGCAAAGAACAGGAAATCAGACTTTGCAATCTGTGGTATTAGGGAATGAATGAACTCAAGTAATTTTAGTAGAAGGAATCCTGGTGGCATCTTATCTAACCATTTCGCTTTCCCACGAAGCAACCGCGGCTTAGAGAGACTGTCTCTAAAATCACATGGCTGATTTGTGGCTGGTCCTGTGGTTCGGGTACCAATGACACTAGGCGACACAGTGATATCTTCTAAAAGTTATGGAGGCCTCGAACATAACACGTGTTATTAAAATAAATGCATGTGGAAATCGGCTTCAAGATTCTGCACTGCACACTGCTCAGGGCCAGACTTGCGTCTTTCTGCTTAGCGGGTCTGGGCTGTGTGTCATCCGCGGTTGTCTCGTAAGAGAAAAATTTATCATCAAATATTGCTTTGGGAGTCAGGGACCAGACGTTTGCCAGAGCTCCGGCATGCACCTTCCGGGTCCTGGGTTTTTACCTGCTCAGAAACTAGAATGAAAACAGGGCTGACGTGGAGTACCATCCTTCCAGAAAAATCACCCACAGTATTATGTCCCTTAGCCCAGAGGCTGGGGGAAACATTTTGATCTCTGACCTCCATCCTTTCTAAGCTATCCTGCAAATTCCAAGGAAGGCTCAGCTCAGAATCAGCGTGGCAAGACCCACCCGGAGCTCTCTGCCTTCACTCTTAACCTTGAGAGTTTTGGAGCGAGGAGGAGACTGTGAGAATCACTTCCGGAGCCTCTCGTGCATTCCTGGGAGAGACTGGTCCCTCTAGGATGCTCCAAACTTGCCTTCCTGTCCACGAATCCCTCGAGTCTCTGCCGTTGTCCCCTCCTGCCCTGTCCCATCTGACGAGCCAGGTCCACATCTCCATTGGTGGGAGCCCAAGTGCCCACCGCACATAAGCAGGAGTCACTGCAGATGCCCCGCCCGCAGGCTCCTCCCACAGGCACAGGCGGGGCCTACGGGGAGATGTCTGCGCCCCACAGCCTGCCAGCCAGCACATCGTTTTTGCTTATGAGTGTGTCACGTGATCCAGGTGTGGCCCAACTCAGGTTATTTTTCATGCATGAAGTCATTTTATTGAGATGCTTCTTTTTTTTTCACCTTAACAGCTAATTCCTATTTATTCTCACACTCTTTGATTAGCCGCATGATAGCCCTCTGTAAATATGTTCCTGTGGATCAAAGTGCAGAATAGAGAGATATGGCCAGCCCCCCACTTACAGTGATTGTGTTTGACATACTTTCCTTTTTTTTTTTTAAGCTTTTATTTAAATTCCGGCTAGTTAACAAACTGTGATATTAGCTTCAAGTGCAGAACCTCGTGGTTCATCCTTACCTATGACACCGATGCTCATCCCAACACGTGGTCTCCTTGCTGCCCATCCCCCGTCTTGCCCGCCCACCCCCCCCCACCCTCGGCTTGTTGTCTATAGTTAAGAGCCTCTCTCTCTCTTTTTTTTTTAACGTTTTAATTTCATTTTGGAGAGAGAGAGAGACAGCATGAGCAGGGGAGGGTCAGAGAGAGAGGGAGTCACAGGATCTGAAGACAGTCTCCCGGCTCTGAGCTAGCTGTCAGCACAGAGCCTGACGCGGGGCTCGAACCCATGAACTGCAAGATCCTGACCTGAGCTGAAGTCGGAGGCTTAGCTGGCTGAGCCACGCAGGTGCTCCTTGTTAAGAGAATCTTATGGGGACGCCGGGGAGGCTCAGCTGTTAAGTGTCTGAATTCACCTCAGGTCATGATCTCATGGTTTGTGGGTCGGAGCCCCGCATCGGGCCCTGTGCGATCAGTGCGGATCCCACTTCCGGTCCTCTCGCCCCTCTCTTTCTGCCTCACCCCTGCGTGTGCTACCTCTCTCTCAAAAATAAACAAACAAACAGAAAAAAGAATCTCTTATGGTTTCTCTCTCTTCTCCCTTCCCCCTACCCATATGTTCTTCTGTTTTGCTTCTTAAATTCCACATATGAGTCAAATCGTGGTATTTGTCTTTCTCTAATGGACTTACTTTGCTTAGCACAATAATCTCCGGGTTCACCCATATTGTTGCAAAAACTTCCACTTTTTATGGCTGAGTAATACTCTGTCGTGTGTGTGCATGTGCCCTCTTTATCCATTCATCAGTTGATGAACGAGTCTGGAAAGCTTGGGTCCTCAACTTTATAGTGTATTGTTTTTCAGTTTTGTTTCTTTATTTTGAGGGAGGAAGAGAAAATGTAGAAGTGAGGGAAGTAGGGAGAGAGAGAGAGCGCGCGCGACAGAGAGAGAGAGAGAGAGAGAGAGAGAGGGGGGGGCGGGGAGAATCCCTAGCAGGCTCCATGCTGTCAGCACAGAGCCTGGCACAGGGCTCGAACCCCCAAACCATGAGATCTTGACCTGAGCTGAAACCAAGAATTGGGTGCTCACCCGACTGAACCACCCAGGCGCCCCTGTTTTTCACCTTTTAGAAAGGATTGACCCCTTCATCATGTGAAAAGCAGCACCACCACATGCATAACTTAACTCTTACCAGATTGGCCGGTGGAGCGCGATGGGGAGCTGTGGGGGCAGGAGAGCGTTCCGGAGGCCCTGAGAGATCAGGCCACCTCCCCGAGGCTTAGAGGTTCGGATAATAAGAATAAGAAAGCCTAACTTGCAACTCTTTCCGCTGTCAGTTCACAGGAGCCTTGAAAGTTCTAGAAACCAACCTTTTCAGTTAATGCAACAAACACCACCCTCTCTTCCTGTGGTCATGTGGGATTCTGCCCCTACTTTAACTTGAGAAGAAGCTAATTATGGGTTGATTTTTGGAAAGAATGATTAATAATCACTTCCATTTGGGGGAACATAATCTGTGGAGGCAGCATTAATGTTTTCACTATCTTTTGAACAACATCAGAAAGAAGGATAAAAAGAAAACCCTGTGTACTCTTTTGCCACAAGTTACAAAATGATATTATTTAATCTTCAATAATTAAACAAAAACATATTTATTCTCATAATGTTACAATCATACCGCTGATACCAACCTAATACGTTTAAACTAATTCCTTTTCTCATTTGCGGCAATCGAGAAAGGTTTATTAAATCTAATGACTGTTTTAGGATTAAGTAGGGGAAAGCATGTTCTAATTACAGGGATGGATAAAAGCAAATTAATTAACCAAAAACGTGTATTTCCTTCCTCATAGATGTCTGGTCCGCCATATCTGAGATGAACTTGGGTTACCTAGCTCCTGAGTTTTTTAATCATGTTTTTAGATTGCATTTTTTACACCATCTGTACCATTAACATGACTGTAATTTCTGCCACAGTTGGAAGCTTCGGGTAATAAATGTTTTGTTTTGCTGGGGGAGGGGAAGCGTTTGTGAACAAGCCTGAGGAAGAGACTCCTTCGTGGAAAATGCTGGACGGCCACAGCTGGTCATTTGGTGCTGCCCTTTCCGGCCGCACCTTAGAGCTACAGGTACTTAGAAAAATAACCTTAATTCATCCTTAAAAAAAAAAAAAAAAAAAGGAAAGAAAATCTCATCTACTAAAAAGTGTGGCCTTCAACTAGTCAAAAATCTAAGTAGCATCATTCACATACAATAGAATATGTAATCATTTTATAAAACTCAGAAACATTAATTTTGAGCCATAGCTTTTAGTTCCAAATAAATTGTTATTTTATCCTTTTTCTAAAAAATTACAGGTTTTCTGGATATGCTTTTCTTTTTTTTAATTTTTTTTACTAGTAACTGCTGCGGTGGGCTTTTTAAAAGCACACTGTTGATGTTTTCAAAATTCAAGAGAATGATCAGTGGCTTCAAAGCATCTGTTGTCATTTCAAAGAGTAGTGGTGTGCTGATTAAAAAGTTCATGGGAGTAGGTAATAAACGGGGGCGCCTGGGTGGCTTGGTTGAGTGTCCGAATTCAGCTCAGGTCATGATCTGTTTGTGGGTTCAAGCCCCGTGTCGGGCTCTGTGCTGACAGCTCAGAGCCTGGAGCCTGCTTCGGATTCTGTGTCTCCCTCTCTTTCTGCCCCTTTCTTACTCATGATCTGTCTCTCTCTGTCTCTCAAAAATAAATAAATGTTAAAAAAAAAAAAAGGAGTAGATAATAAAATTGGGGGGGGGGCGGTGGGCAGGCGGACAGGCACAATCTGAGCTGCAGAGTGTTAATAAAAGTATACACATACTTTTCAAATGGAAAAAATGATCACTTGTGACTAAAACAGTTGCACACTATCTAAGGTGAAGTTTAAAAGTTTAGTTGAGTCCTAGAATACTAGGATGAACGTCTACATCTGGAATCATGAGAGACATTGGCTTTAAAAGTATCAATATGAAGGAAATACCTCCTCTGCTACATGCTGGGTGCTTAGGGATACAGATGATTAACACAGATTAATCTTAAGATAAAAGATTAAGCCTCCCTCAAAGAACTTAATGGAAGTAAGCATTTGGGGGACAAAGAGTTACAGCAAAATAGAAAATGTAGAAATATACTCAAAACGTTCTAAAAGGGGAACTTACATAATAAAAGTATTTTAATAGGCAGCAGAAATAGGGCTCAACTTTATCTGGTTGCCATAATTTGCATGTAGTGACATTTGCTGGCTAGGCACCCTAAAGTCTTTGTAAATCCTCAAATTCCCAAGCAACCTATGGCTCATAGTTGTGGCCCTAAATCGTGCTAATAAAAGTAACCGAAAATTTAGAGTGGCACCTTCAGGCCTTTCTGAAGGTGACTGTGTACACTGACCGTAAGTAAACACCGGGAAGTTAGCTAAATTCACACTTTAAGTGGGTCTGTCGCCTCTACCAACCCTGAAGTCATTTGAGAATTCCAAATTGTGCATCACTGAGGGCCACCTGGTGGCTGAGTCGGTTAAGTGTCCGAATTTGGCTCAGGTCATGATCTCATGGTTTGTGGGTTCGAGCCCCACATCAGGTTCTGTACTGACAGCTCAGAGCCTGAAGCCTGCTTGGGATTCTATGTCTCCCTCTCTCTGCCTCTCCCCAATTCACACACTCTCTCTCTCAAAAATAAACATTAAACAAAAATTTTTTTTAAATTGTACATCTCTAAAACAGCAGATAGATATGTGTCCCAAACATCCCAGTTCAAATGAGTAGCAAGGATCCAAAGAATCTGCGCAGTAGCTGTGCATTTACGGAAGAGCACACACTTCCCGGAGCAAGAAAGAAATGGGGGTTCGGTATTTATAAGCAGGGTCCAAGGATCAGAACTCCTGACTGGATCGCTTGGAGACCACCTTGGGCAAGCTTGCTTTCCCAGCCTTCGGTTCAGGACCATGGTCTCCAACAATACACTCTTTTTTACCCAATTCTACCACCAAAGACAACAGTTCCGACAGGGAGGTCTCCATAATGAAAGTTCTCCTCCGCAGCTAAGTCTTCACCTTGAACACAGAACTAGTCAGGGTAGTGAGGGCAGGTCTGGCCCACGCCTCCGCAAAGTTTGCTTGAAACTTGGCTCCAAGACCAGTGACCTTGAAATTGATCAGATTAAGCATTCAAGTCAATTTAATATTTCAAATGCTTTCAGATAATTGCCACCCAGTCTTTTTAGGTGCAGCAGCCCAATTTCAAGGTTGTCCTGTCCACTTCATCCTGACAGGCCTTCCACATTCCCCGCTGGCTTTCCAGATCACTCCTCAGCAGTCTGAACCCCGAGTAATGAAAACAGTCAAACTGCTCATAAAATTCACATTACTATGAGAGCACACATTATTTCTACAGATATTTTCTGTCAGTCACTGGATCCCTATTCACATGACAGCCGTGCCTGCCTGGAACATGCTTTATAAATGACAGTCTCATACTGTAAAGACTGCCTCAGCAGTAAAATTTACTGATTTGTCCCTTTGATCTCAGCCCACAAAAGATACCAAATGTTACTCAGGAATAAATAAAACATTTATAGAAAGAGGGGAAAAGGTTATATGCTTCATTTTGCTTATCAATGTCATTTCGAAGCCAACAATTTTATTAGGGGTAGGGGTATGGTGACATGCTATTTTTAGTTTGTGGGGGAGAAATGTGACATTTAGAACAAATGTCATAGCATTTCTTCAATAAAAATCCATGCTGTCAGCCGCCTAGCTCTGGAGAATGATAGAAAAGCTGAGCTAAATCAAAAGAGAAGCAACAATAAGCTGACTTGTGGTTTAACCCCCTCGGACCCAGCCTCTGTGCAGTGGAGGGCCCTAACAGTCGCTGCTTGGCCACGGAGCTCCGGGAAGTCGTTCTTAAAATAATACGTTCTGTGCACTAAGAAATGACCCTGTGCTCAGCCGGAGCTCTGTGACCTGTTTTGTTCAGTGAACCTTGAAGAGAAGCCATTTTTTTCACAAACAAACAAAATAGTTACTAAAATAACTATTCCAATGTGAAGGCCAGAAAATGACTTTATCGACTCTACACCGCAAAATAAACACTGAAAAACAGTAGAGGGGAGAATTATTAGCGTTTAACGTGAAGAGAAATGACGCGCCATGAATACAGTTCATGTTGTGGGACATTTGCCCTTATCTTTCTCACTCGCTTTGGCATCTGTTCCCATCCTACCATGACATTTCTCTGGGTTGTTATGTAACTTTGGAGGGACAAGGGCCACATCTTACATTTCTCCCTCGACGGCGTCTAGCACAGCCTTTGATAAAACTACAGGACGGTTACACATTGCTTTGAGAAATATGGGTCCTATCTTTTTTTTTTTTTTAGCTTTCTAACTCTCCCAAGCTTGCCCCCCCACCCCTACCCCAAACACACACAAGGATTATTCTTACCTTTGCCATTTTCAAGGCTTAGACCTTACCCACTCCAATGGAGTAACAGTCGGCTGGCAGTTACTTAGTCTCTTCCCAGGAATATTACCATCTTTGTTAAGTGCGAAGATGAAGACATCTACGACCTTTTTTTTTTCTTGAAGTTATCTCCCTCCCCCTTGCATGCACTTAACAGTGCTCGTTCATGATCTTTTCTTTCTCAGAGGAGGTTCCTCTCTTCCTTGACCAAGCTCTTGTCCCCTTTATTGAGGGGGGACTCCTAACTTTTTGCTCTCGGACGAGCATGGTTACAGTCTCCAGTTGAACCTGCTGCCTTCTCAAATTCCCATTGAATTACTGAACATGAACGGAGCCCTCAGTAGGTAGCAGGCGCTGAGCCAGGTAATAAGGGTGTACTGTTGAATAAGACAGAGTCCCTTCCCTTTATCAGCTGACAGCTGCTTACTCAGCACGCAACCTGTTGTACACATCACCTGTGCAAACACGCATCCAGCAAACACCGCCTGAGTAAATGCAAGTGACGCGGTGCGTGCTGTTCCGTGAGCCCCTTGACCTTGTACCTATTTCCTGCTCAAACATATGAGGTATGTTTTATGCATATCCATAATGTTTAGTGCAGTTTTTCTTCAATGAGTGCGCAGCCGTTTTGAAGACTGTTTCTCAGACATCTTTCATGGTTCATGGTCATTGCCCAGCTGAGTGCCCTACACACGCGGCCACTCACACAGCCATCGGCTGTGCACGGCTCAGCTCCAGGGGTCTCAGGCGCAGGCTAACCTTGGTGGCCTTGCCTCGGGCTCAAGAAATATTTTTGTTTGAGTGTTAATGATACGAGCAATTTGTGAAGCATCGTTTCATTTTCTGAAATTTATTTTTAAATCCTTCCTGCTACTCTTTTTAATCCCTCTAGTATATAAGCCACGTGAATAATTCAGAAGTAGGTTCAGAAGTAGGTGATGTTTTGGAAATTCATCTTCATATGAATTAAATCCATGTGATTTGGTAATTTTATATGCCCCCAATTATATTCCTAGCCTGTTTTTTCTACTGGTGTTTTGACATGTTTTAACACTTGGTAAGTATACTGACAACCTCATTGGCAGGATGGAGGTATGTGATTTCTTTTTATCACTCAGCATTGTCATTTCTAACCATGGGCTCTCAAATACAAAGAAAAATAATTGCTCCCGTATGGATTTAGTTAAGACTGTAATGAATTAGCCCAGTGTCATTTGAACTCGGATTGCTTCTGTCTACTGTGAGAAGTCCATGAACACGCGGCGGATCTGTTACGGCAGCCACGTAACCTGCAATGGTGATATTGCATCGTAGTCAGAGCGGAGGATGTCTCCCCTCCATGTTTTTGTGCACATGATCACGGAGGCATCAGCTCTCAGCTGGCAGCAGAATTCCTCTTAGGCAAGGAAACAGCCTTGTTTCGGAAACGATCCTCAGCAACAGTTCGGTGGACAAGTTAAGAACCTAGGCTGTGAGTCATAAGGGAACAAGACCCTGAAGATAGAACTAAGTGCTCTGCAGTAGAAAAACTGGGAGAATTTTTCTCTCAGTCTAAATAAGAGGAAGTGGTCAAAGGGGGAGGAGTAGCGAGGGAATAATTAATATCCAGTTTTAAGTGGTTTGCCTTGTTTCCCTGTGTGCACTCACCACAAAACCAACTCAAAAGACCAGAAGTTGGGAGCTAAACGTGACCTTGAGAATGCAGGTCACCTTCCCCTTGATGTTTGAGGTCATTTGGAAAAGGGCACTGAGCTTTTGTCCAGAAGACAAAGTGTAGGAGGTTGGAGCCTAGATCTGAGGGGGCAGTGGGACCCCAGAGGCCATCTGGGTTCCATACATACTCATGTCTGCCTTTCATTCCCAGGTCTGCCTTTTACTAGCCAAATACCCTTGGAAAAGATATGTAACTCATTGGTGCCTACACTCATCCATAAAATGGAAATAATAAAAGTACATTTTCCCATTGGGTTATCTTAATGATGAAATAAACTAATAGATGTAAAGAGATCAGGAAAATGCTTTCCGTAATCACTGGATAAATGCTGTCCGCATCACCTGTGCTCTTGCAGATGATGGAAGGCTTGGGTTTGCTCTTCATGTGTGTCTTAAAGTTTAATTACAGAGAAGTTAACACATTTAAAACCGCTCTAAGGAATCAGAATTGATTCAGTATCCCTTCCCTCTAACCCCTCCATTTCTCCTCTAAATGCAAAGTGTCTTATACCTCAAACAAATCAGATGGTGCATGACTTATTACCCTTGTCCTGGTATGATGGATTTTTAAAGGCCAAAATGTTATCCAGGCCTAGATATATTTTCCAGTCCTTATACAGGTTGCTCTTTGAGAGTAAAGTAGTGCTCTGTTTCTAAAGCAGACTCATTAGACATAATGTTTCTTATTGGCTCTTATCTACATGAAATGGAAAAGTGGCGTACTTTGTAGAAGTTGTTAGCTTCAGTGGTTGTTAACTGTAAAATATTAAAATGCAGCGATCGTGAAGTTATTTTGAGAATATAATTACTGTGTGTTCTGATTGCTTTCTTTTAAAACCTCTGTGCCGTTTACTGCTGACCAATTTTGGTCACCATTTATATTCGTGAGAAGTGTTTGCTGTATTGATGATGATCTGTCTAGAAACTTAGTTCTGAAAAAAAAACTATAATTCAAATCCACATAATCTTCTAGGAAAACACTTTTTGCCTTGTAATGGGTTACTTAAGCTACTTTTTCTCCAGAATTATTCTGCTTTTAATCAGTGGGTATGTGTGTAGGTTTGGGGAGGGTGGGGAGTTAAGAAGCTGTCCTATTTCATGTCTCATTTTTTAAAAGTTTTTAAATGTTTACTTTTTTTGAGAGAGAGATGGAGAAAGAGCATGAGCGGGGGAAGGACAGAGAAAGAAGACACGGAATCTGAAGTAGGCTCCAGGCTCTGAGCTGTCAGCACAGACCTGATGCGGGGCTTGAACCCATGAACCGTGAGATCATGACCTGAGTGGAAGTCAGATGCTTGACCGACTAAGCCACCCAGGCGCCCCCCATTTTACTTTTATAGTTGAGAGGGGACTTTTGAAATAAATATTTTGTTTTACCTCAGCTCAAGCTAGAAATAAAAATTAAAAAGCATAGGGAAGCAAGAGGAGGAGTTGTGGCAGAGGAAGGGCGAGGAGTTTGGTTTGAGGAGTCGCTGAAAGCCTGACCCCGCCCAGGACACCCCGTGAGTCCCAAGACTCCATTCCATCGCCACCTGCCTTTCCAATCCAGCCATTCTCCATGGTCATGACCTCCCATTTCTGCACTTTTTATAGTTTACTGTTGTTCCTTCCTTCATTTTCTGTCTCGATCTAATGAAAGCTATATAGGACCGAGGATTGGGTCCACTGGCTGTGTCCCTAGTCTTTAGAACATTTAGAAGGTTTGGGGGCACCTGGGTTGCTTAGTCATGGAGCCTCTAACTCTTGATTTCGCCTCAGGTCATGATCTCAGAGTACGTGAGTTCGAGCCCTGCATTAGGCTCTGCACTGACAGAGTTCTCTCTCTCTCTCTATCTCTCAAATAAACAAACATTTTTTTAAAGGGGGTATTTAGAAGGTGAATGCACTTTGTTGAATGGCTTAGTTAATTCACTTTTCAGTCACTTTGCAAGTAGTGATTCGTTATGTTCAAGATTGCCATTTCCCACACATGAGTGCTTAGTACATTAAATCTGTAAGAAGGGCAGCCTGGCCATATCAAAGCCTTCCAAATGTACAGAGGCATACACTGTAAAGAAAAAAAAAAAATCACAGATCTGAGTAAATATAAATCTATGAGGATGTTCATTGAAACACTGTTTACAATAAAATTTTATAAACAAGCTAACCATCCAGCAATAGGTGATGAGCCACATATCCTGCACTGTATACTGTAATGCCATGCAGTTCCTGAAAATTGTGTTGAAGAAGAATATTGAGTCTTGGAGGAAATGTTTATCGATAATGTCAAACGTTGAAAAAGTATTACAAGATAACATATATATACATTTTATAAGAATAGCAATGATTATACATTTACTTAGAAAAACAGTACAATATACACCATGACGTTAACAGGAGTCATCTGTAAGCAGCATAATCCCTGATTTATTTCTGTGTGCGCCCTGCTGTAGTTTCTTAAATTTCTCAAACGTGGAATACGTTTGTAAAGAAGGGAGGGAGAGAGGGAGGTTTTCCAGGGCCACTTGTGGAGCTGGGGACAAGCCCGAGAGGCCGGGGCGTACAGAAAGGAGGATAGAGATCGTCAGCAAGACTAGCGGCCACTAACGAGCCTGTGCGGTGGGAATGATAGAGTTCAGACAGCTGGCAGGGTACCGAGAGAGCACTTGACCATGAGGCGCCAGACTGGGATGCATGCCGTTGCGTCGGGCCACGGGAGGTGGAAAGGAAGAAGAGCCCCGAATGGCTGATAAGCTTTGTCAAGTGGAAGCCTGGGCCGTCGGCCTGGGTTGGTTTTCAGCATAGGATTGAAGCACGCTTCGGCCATGCATTCCTTTGGCTCTTAGTGTGTGTTCATTGATTTCTTTTCCTGCACTTTGTCCTTTGTGTCTGCGATGATATTTTGAGAGATGGTAGGTGGAGTGGAAAGAGATGGGCTTTTGAGGTTAGCAGGATTCAGCAGATACCACTTTGAGCCCTACTTTGTGACTTAAAAAGCTCTAACACATTGGAGAAATTCGCTTTGATGCTCTGAGACAGACGTGTTAAGATGAGGCTAATCACCGTCTCCTTGCAGGGTTTTAAACAAGATGAATGTATGTGGAGTCACTAACTCAATACCTTTCACAATAAGACAATAGACAGCCAATAAATGTTACCTATTGTTCTTAAGATGGTCTTTCCTCATTGTCCCTGATTACACAAGCATGGCGTCTCTTATAATGCCAAAACCGTATGCTTGTGTTGATGTCTTGTTTTTGCTTATATATATATATATATATATATATATTTTTTTTTTAGCTTAAGTCATGTAAAGAAAAACCAAGTCAAAATCTTCACCAATAAAAGCAAGCTGTTTTGTTGGTTGTGAGTCATCCTGACCAAAATCAGTACTTTGGCAGTAGTTCTATTTCATTATGACATCTACCAGTCACCTAAACTGGCCTTTATTGAAACAAAACAGTCTTTGAAAACGCAAGCACATCACTCAGCCTTGTTCCAGAAAACTGGCAGACACCTGGATGTGCCCAGGGGGCCTGTGATTTCACTTCTCACTCCATAAGCAACATCCTTCTGTTGTGAATTAAATCTTCACAGTCGAAAATCTGTGTCTGCATGTGCTTGTTTATTTGGAAACGGAATGTTATTCAGAGGCATTTTATTTGTAATAGTTGTGGAGCAATATGATATTAAGCACGCCTGGTGTCGGCGTAGTGCTGTTTCCACATGAAGAGTCCTCATGAGCATTTGATTCTCTTTCTGGCTTTCCTGTCGTGTATTGGGCCAGTGGTCCAGCGCTGTTGTGTGCGGATGTGTAAGTCTGGTGTTCTGCATGTGTTTGCAACATACATGGATACTGCGTATGTGGATTGGTGTAGGTATCTGAGGATATGCGAGCTAGTGAACCAGTTTCTGTGTATACAAAACGGTTTCTTTTTTCCTGGCTTCACCCAGCCCTACTTTATTCCGGAGGTAAATGCTCTTTCTTCTCTTATCTCACATCGCAAGCAGAGTCCAGGCTCTGGAGAAGCTTAAAGACCCAGTGCATCAAATTGTCCTGCCCACACTGTTGTTTACTGCAGTGCAGTCCATTTTGTCCTGTCGTTCCGGGGACAGAAAGTCCAAGCTTTTCTTTCTGTTGCCTTCAGCTTTCTGCATCTGCCGGGATCCGACGTGCTGTTCTTGCTTTACTGGAAGTGGGATGGGGGGCGCTCGTGATCATGATGAGGCTGCAAAGCTAGAAAATGGCAGACACTGGTTAGTTACCCTTTTGCTAAAGCCTGGGATGGGCTCACGCCCATTTCCCTTTCTGGAGCGCAGGCATGAGCTCCGCTTTACGGGCATGTGTCCGTTCCTCCTGTATTCTAATTTTTCTTCTGTCGAGGCTTGAGCAATCACAAGCAAATCATGCACGGCGGTGTTCATGGAAGTATTGACAGTTTAAGTCTGGAAACGTAGTGTGAATTTCATCGCTAACTGCAAATAATACGATCTAGAGTCTGAGCAATTTCATTTAGGTACATAGAAATCTTGTGTCCTTTAAAACAGTCCAACATAACTAAACATGCCACATGGATTTCCCATTTAACTTTTTAAATCGTCGACCTCTAACCTTGATCTTTTTCAATTAGAAACATATGTGTGCCTAATTATTTTTAGCTTTGTATACTTGCGGTCCTGTGTGTAACTGCATGTGTCCTTCCAGGATAACGTCATTGTGCCGGAAGATGCTTTCATTTCTCAGATACAGCACACCAGCTCGTATCCAGAGAAAGGAAAACCTGCCAGCGTTACACAGGCCAGTGTCTGGTTACAGGCCGGGAAGCTCTTGCCTGTTTCCGCGTAAAACCGTCTCTGGCCTGAGCAATCCCCTTTCCCTGCCTGGACTCCAGGAGTCGTTTTCTCACTGATCCTCTGAGTTCATTCTGGTCTCCCTCCCAGGGCTCTTCACCTGCGGGAAGCTAGAATGGCCTTTTATGCTGGTGAATCTGATGGTGTCACCTTTCTTCTTAAAACTCCTCGATGGCTCTTCATTCCTTTTAGGAAAAAGGCCAAACCCTTTGTGTGTGTGAGGCTGAATCTCCCCCCGGCTCTGCGGCCCCCTCTGCTCCCGGCACACCTTGTCTTCCTGGGCTGCCCTCAAGCAGCGCTGTTCCTTCCCACCACGGGGACTTTCCATGCTGTTTCCCTGCCCAGAATACTCCCCTCGTCTTTGACCCCGTTGGATCCTGGTCACCTTGCCAGATCCCACGCCCAGAGCTTCCTGAGAGAACCTGCCCCAGACTGGTCTGACCAGCCCTGCCCACCGCCGCGTGCCCTGTCTCTTTACACCCGTCAGTTACCTCCGTGTGTGATGATTGGATCATAGCCGTGTCCCTTACTAGATCGCAGTAAGCTCCCTGAGGACAAGGTGCTGCTCACTGCGCTCTCCCCAGAGCCCGGTCCAGTGTCTGACATGTGCGTCCTCGGCGAAGCCTTGGAGACAAACTAACTGCAGATAGTCGTATCTGTAACATATTCTGTGGTTTTTTTTTTTTTTTTAAACGTTTTATTTATTTTTGATACAGAGAGAGACAGAGCATGAGAGGGGAAGGGGCAGAGAGAGAAGGACACAGAACCGGAAGCAGGCTCCAGGCTCTGAGCCAGCTGTCAGCACAGAGCCCGACGCGGGGCTCGAACCCACGAACATGAGATCTGACCTGAGCCGAAGTCGGAGGCTTAACCGACTGAGCCACCCAGGCGCCCCTAACATATTCTGTTTTATGAGAGCAGGTATTCAGTCGCCCTGGTTTACACATTTCTCGCAGACAGCCGCTCACACAGTGACACCTAGTCCCCTTACTGACCACTCTGCTGAGATCCTGCCTCCTTGTGTATTTGTTTTGTGTCGTCAGTGTCGACCCCTGCTCCAGGCAGAGCTTGAGTTCAGAAATTTCCCTCTAGTTCCACCGAGCATGGCCTGGGTCTGAGGATATATGCACCAGAGAGGGAGGTTAGCGACTTCCTAGCTACTCCTAAACACACATCTTCGCCGTGAGGCCTGAGTATTTCTCTATCAGTGTGTTTCCAGAATGAGAGATGTTAAAAACCAAACACACTGTGACACCACAGGTATAGGATTTGTTCTTGGGATTTGGGGTTACGGTTTGCTTTTGTCCGGTTGTGACAGTTCTCGGAGGAAACACTTCGCTTATTTGGGCAGGATGTAGCACGTATTTTTTACAGACCCACTTTCAACCAAATAGACGTAGGTTCGGAAGCTCCAGTGACAGATTGCTGGGAACCTTTTGGCCTTCAGCTGGTGGGTGAGCTCAACTACCTTTTTGCCTTCATTCTGTCTTTTGCTTTTGGAGGAGAAGAATGGTTTTTTATTTACTACTTTTTTTGGAACACATACATAGTTTTACTTAAGCAGAGGCTAATCCAAGAAAATAGCTACTGGAAATTTAGAAAATGCAAATTAAGGAAAACTAAGAGTCTGTTTTAGTGCAGGAAGCCCATTTCGTTGTCGGGGGGCGTGCGGTGAAGGTAGGGTCAAGGTCTGTAGGGAGGATGACCTAGTGACGCCTAGCCCAATACTGCCTGCCAGCAGGGGGTAATTTCCCTGCGCTTCTGCATTAAAGAGATTGTGGAAACCATGGGGCGCCTGGGTGGCTAAGTTGGTTAGGCCTCCGACTTCAGCTCAGGTCAGATCTCATGTTCGTGGGTTCGAGCCCCTCGTCAGGCTCTGTGCTGACAGCTAGCTCCGAGCCTGGAGCCTGCTTCCGGTTCTGTGTCCTTCTCTCTCTGCCCCTCCCCCTCTCATGCTCTGTCTCTCTCTGTATCAAAAATAAATAAAACATTAAAAAAAAAAGACATTGTGGAAAACTTACAGTATATGGGCCGACTTCCTTAGGTCCTTCTCAAGGCGACATTCCCCCCCACCCTTGAGGGAGACTGGATAAGATTGACATTATCAGAGTAAAAATAATCTTGCTTGCAATATTTTCCTAAACAGCAGCAGATAAGCAAAGACCATTTTCTAAGTAACAGTGACTTCCTGCTTCATTAAAAGATTATTTATGTTCCGTAGAAAAGCAGTATCGAAATGGTAGTTCCAACAAGCAAATTGTGGCTCTCTTTCCTATCAGCATAAGAGATAAACTGTTAGCAATAATAAAGAGATACCCGCTGAACTGAGAATTTACTGTTTTGAGATAAAAGACTTTTTGGTGGCTTTAATCACTTTTTCCCTTCCAAGAGGACTTATCTACTTAATATACGTATGGGAGGGATCTCTGTTTTAGATTTGTAAATGTTTCCAAATATATGTTTTTAAATGTATACATAGAAATTAAATTTAGAGGAAAGAGTCTGAAAACCACTCTCTGGAAAGCTACCATATTAACTCGGCCTCTACATTGCTTTCGTTATGGGTTGGAGTAATTAAGCAGACATAATATAACACATAAAGGAATTTATTAGGCTTTTATTAAGGCTTGATCATTTGAGTTTCAGATTTTAAATCTCAAAGGGCTCATAATTGTCATTTTCTGCTAAAAGCCACATTTCGAAAGAAGTTAAGCTCTGGTACTAAGGAAAGACGTGTTCAAATGGAAGGTAGAAAGGGCCGTTTTCATTAATTCAGCATTTCCGTTCAAATGTCTATTGTGCCACGTGTGAGGCTTTTAGTAAGGAATACAGACACAGCTTCCCTGAGTCAATTTCTGCTGGTATTTTCTAGAAACAGTGTTAATTACAGGAAGCAGAGGTTTATGATTGAGATAATGCCTTGGTAGGAAGGAGCACATTGGTTTCAGACACCAAAAATGTGGGTGACTAATTTGCCAGACCAATTTAAATCTTAGAAAGGTTTTCAATTTGATGACTGGCTCAGGAAACACACTGAGCCAGTTCTAGGACTCAGCCAGGTGAATTCCGGAACGGTTTATAATGGTGAATGGCTGTCTTCAGGTTAAACACAGTGTCCTTTCAGGTTTAACCTTTGTTTTTGGAATCCTGTCGAAGATGGATTTGTAAGTACAGTATCTTTGATTCTTGAGAATTTTTTTTTCTGACTAGTAACTTGTTTGGTGCTGAAATTCTCATCTCTATTGAACTTTACTGACCCAACAAAATTTCTTAAAATGTTTACCTTAAAAATAATCCCTGATTATGAACCTTAATTTACGGTTCTGGAGTCGAGAGATCACCCGGAAGGAAGCATTTCCCAGTTGTCAGGACAGACAGGACCTCTCTTCTCCATGTTGACTCCTTTCACTCCCCGTAAGCATTCATCTCGTTGGGGTCATGAAAGCGCACATTTCTCCAACAGAAGCAACATTTCAAAATTTAGCAGACCCTAGCAATGAAAGCTGTGCCTTTGACTGAAAAGGGGCTCCGATGGGTCAGACCCTTTCCACAGCTTTGCCCAGAACGAGCTCTGGAAACGAGTTAGAGGAAATCCGCTCAGTGGAGAATTTGCCGTAATATTGAGGATAAAAACCCAAACCACCGGCTCAGCCAGGCTTAGTATCCAGTCTGCAGCTCCCCTGCCTCTTGGTGACTCTCAAGGACCTGGAATAGGACAGTCCTGACATCTCATGTACTGGGGTCGCCCTGAGCCCGTCTGCGGTAAGCCGTCAGGGCAGGTGTGCCTCGCACATAATACAGTCCCACACCCACCCACACACACACACACACACACACACACACACACACACACCCAGAATGCAGCCGCACATCCGTGCCTGCTGCCTGAAGCCGCAAATGGTCCTTTGGGCCTCCTCCCCCTCCTTCCTCCGTCCGCCTTGTGAACAGGTCACTTGTCTCCAGGCGGCTGAAGATGAAGTGGTGGTCTCTGGGCTCTGGTCTCATTGGCCACCTTCCCGGCTCTGTTTAATCCCCTTCCCAGTCAGCACTTCCTGCGCTGAGCCGGGTCCTCCCCTCCCGTGTTCCCAGTGACACGGAACAAATGCCCACATGGGGCTCAGGGAGAAGCCTCCTTGGTCTGGGACACAGTACATCTGGGTGTCTGGATTTCAAGTCACTGCCTTTCCCTCTTTCCCCATGCTTCTGTTCCACCCTGGTCCCCTCTCTTCCTCTCGCCAGTGGGCCTAGATTCTCCTAAACCACAGACGTTTGCTGGATGAAAATCAGAAGTTAGATGCTGTTGAGCCCCAAACAAGTCTTTTTTTTTTTAATGTTTATTTTTGAGAGAGAGAGCAGGGGAGGGCCAGAGAGAGAGGGAGACACAGAATCTGAAGCAGAGTCCCAAAGCAAATCTTCAGCTTTGTGGTCATAAAATGAAGCTGTCTTTTTCATTATTACCTGGGCTCCCTGCCCCCAGCTTTGCGCCCCTACCTCTGAATTACAGACCCAGAATGATCTGAGCCAGCGCTCCGAACTGCTGCACTTTTAAATGCTGGTCCAAGATGATGTTTTCCCTAGTCGGACGTAAGAAAAATGAGGAGGAATCTTCACTGTGTGAAACAGTGGCGATGCAATGGGGCTTGGCTTTGAAGAGGTGCACGAGATAGCATAGTAGGAAATTTGTGTCAATAGGGAGAATTCCAGACCTACTATGAATTATTTGGACTATGGATTTTTTAAATAGAGGAAGAAGGAAAAGCCACTGAAAACATAATCTTTCACTCTTATTTGCCTTACCTGTTGCTCCTAAACATCTTTTTTTTAATTTATTTACTTTGAGAGAAAGAGTGTGTGTGTGTGTGTGTGTGTGTGTGTGTGTGTGTGTACGTGCACATGCGTGCATGTACGTATGTTCATATGTTCAAGCCAGGGAAAGGGGTGGAGAGAGAGGGAGAGATTGAGAGTCCCAAGCAGGCTCCACGCTGTCAGCAAGGATCCCGACGCGGGACCCAATCCCACTAACCATGAGATCGTGACCTGAGCTGAGACCAAGAGTCAGACACTTGGCTGACTGAGCACCCAGGCCCCTGGAAGCCTCTCCTTTTTCCTGCCGCACTGCAGGTGTGTTGGAGGAAGGGTGTGACAGTGGAGGGTGAGAGAGCTTAACAGCTTGGGGACTTTGAGTGTCCCTCACCCCCAGGGGCCTCAGCTCTCCTCTCCGTGTCCCGGAGGTAATACTACCGAGGTTGTGAGGAAGAGATGTGATCACGAACGTGACAGTGGTGTGAACTCAGAAAGTGAACGGGACCCTGGATTTTCCAGCTGTGTGTCTACGACAGGCTGTTGTGGGCGTTTGTTTATCCTCTCATGCTTATGACTTTGTGCTTGGTCTTCGTGGAATTTGTGAGCCAGGTGAGAAGCACTTTGAGTCGCAATGCTGTAGAATTTGCTTCCGAGCTGCTTTTCCAAAACATTCCTGCCAAATGTATTGTCAGAAGTGCCAGCTGATTGATGTCATCTCTTCTCATGAACGTGCCACCGAGAGTCACCGTCTCCTATTTGTGTGAACTGCGCAAGGACTATTTAGCAAATATCGAGACATATTTAACTACCATAGAAACAGTGACGGCAACTAATTTATAGGAGTCGTGAGCACTTTATCTCACGATAGCGTCTCAACTCCCAACCGTGTCAGTTCACCTGTGGCACCGAAATGATTTAACAGCTTTCGACCTCATGGTGCTCAAGAATAGACGCTCTGTTCACGTTATGTTTACGGAAAGTGCAGAGGCCTCTCTGTTCTCTTCCCTGGCCTTCCTTTGACACCATGAGAACGCCCACGCTTGGGCAAAGCCTGTAAACTGATGAAGTGACCTAAAGTCAAAGAATGTTCCAAACGGAGGCATCTTGTCTAACGTACTCTTCGTAGCCAGTGATGTGTGTCACAATTGTCATCGATCCCACTGCCTGTAATTTAATAAAATTCCCGTAACCTGGGGCTTCACAAGCCTGACTCAGGGAGCCTCAAGGACCTGCAAGCTGATGTCAGAACCTCTGCCCGGCTTCCAAGGCCTGCTTTCATCTCAGTCTGCAGAGGGCTTCAGAAGCCCTCGAAACTGCTGTGTGTGGATCAGTGGACACTAGACACACACAGAGCCGAGAAGGTAACCTGATCATGAGGAGCTTCGCAGGATTGGCCGAGCATTACTGTTGGACAGGAGGAAGCCTGAGAAAGGGCAGGTGAGATCCCAGGCTGCCTTGGGGATGTCCTCTGTGCAGTCCGGGATTGCAGGTGACCTTAAGGGAGCGCGATGACTAGGACTGGAATCCCAAAGCAGAAAGCCAAATCAAGGCGATTAGTGTATTCTTCGGGAACGTTCTAGACAACTTGTGACACCAGTGAACTCAGCCTTCCACTTCTGGGAAGAACCAGCTGCATGCAGGTTACATCCAGGTGCTGGCGCTGCTTCCAGTGTTCTCGGGGAGGGCCCTGGAGATCCTGTCAAGATGGGATCCTTATCGGGTTCCTAAAATGTCAACGGGCCTGGAAAGACAACTCATGTGAGCAGACGCACAAGTAACGTAATGAGGCTACAGAGAGATTAATTTTGAGTCACTATTGGGAAGAACCTTTAATACTTAACTGACAAAGCAACAGATAAGGAACGTTTTTTTGTGTAAATGTACATTTCCTCAGACTCGGAGCTGTTGTCTCACAAGTCAGAAGATAATACACCATAACTTGGAAAAGGTGATCAGGGTAATTTCAAAGTAAAATGTATGCCATCTGTTTTTGTAGGTTAAAGCAAATATTCTAAACATCAAGATAGCTTTATAAATTATAAAAACCAATTTCTTTTTTTTTTTTTATGTTTATTTCTTTTGAGAGAGAGAGAGAGACAGAGCCTGAGGATGGGGTGGGGAAGACACACACACACACACACACACACACACACACTCTCAGACTCTGAAGCAGGCTCCAAGCTCCGAACTGTCAGCACAGAGCCCAACAAGGGGCTTGAACCCATAGATTTGAGTTCATGAGCTGAGCCAAAGTCAGACACCTAACTGACTGAGTCACCCAGGTGCCCCAAAAACTATAAAAACAATTTCTGAAGTCTGCATAGCAGGTTTTTAGCAGTTTTCGGGTAGGTAATAGAATACGGTGTTTTAGTATTTTTCTTTATCTCCACCTTGCTTCTTATACCCATCTCTCCCCATCTCTCTGTATATCCCTCTCTTTTTCTCATGTCTTTCTCTTTGTAAATATCCTCCTTCACCAAAACATAAATATCTAAGTGTATTAGTTTCTGCCCTAGACAGCCAGTGTAGTGTAGATAGACCTCTTAGTCTCGGAGACAAACTTCTAGGTCACTGAAGACTTTTGAGAAATTCATGTGAGAAGCAATGAAGAAATTACTTAATTAGAGAAACGTATCAACCTATGCAGGATAATTTTTACCAGAAAAAAGGAATGCTGGAAGAAGCAAAGTAAGATGGTCAACAAGTTGGGGGCACCTGGGTGGGTTAGTCTATTAAAGCGTTAAAGCGTCCGACTTTGGCTCTGGTCACCATCTCACAGTTCGTGGGTTCTAGCCCCACGTCAGGCTCTGTGCTGACAGCTCAGAGCCTGGAGCCTGCTTCAGATTCTGCATCTCTCTCTCTGCCCCACTCCTGCTCGTACTCTGTTTCTCTCTCTCAAAAATAAATAATGTTAAAAAAAAATTTTTAATGATGCTCTACAAGTTGGACATTAAAAATATATGCAGTTAGAATATTTTACAAAGTCCACCCCATGACAAGAACAGGGATGAGCAGATATTATAAATGCCGTGCACCCACGCCCCCATTGAAAACCTGTATAATTTAAAATGTGATATTTACCAATGAACGTAGCCCTCAGTGGATTTGTCAGTTTTCTGATGGGATGAAGAAGAAAATGATAGAAAAGCCATCAAATGTTTGATGGATGTACATGAATTCATACCTGCCTGAGGAAGAAGCGAGTAATAGCGAAGACAGCTAGTGATCTGGCGGCATCCAGGTGAGGTTCCGTGCCCGCGATCTGCAGTGTCACCGCTAACGTGCATCAAGCATGCCATCACGGTGCTCACCGGGGCCATAGTGCATGTTAGAAAAGATGGGCTGGTGACTGGAAGGACACATAGTTCTAGAGTTAGGAGGGAAGGTGACAAAAGTAGTTTTATTCCTCATCTTATTGAATAAATATTACCTATTCAGTGACTTTGTTTCCAGGTTTCCTTTTTTCTTTATAAAATATGGAGCAAAAAAAAATCATGACATGGTTTACAAAACATTACTGATGCCATGAACGCTTTCATATGTAAGTGGGGAAATCCTGACATCATTTACAGAAGCTGAGAAAGATTGAACCCTGATTTACCAGAGCAGATCACATTGCTTTTAGCCAATACTCTTCTGCTTTGTAAGAGACGTCTCAGGTCGTTAATTATCAATATTCTTAAGTTATCTTAATAAATGGAAAGGTGAAATAATATTATAAGCAAAAACTATGACATGGGAAATAGTAGGTCTGAAGATCCATTTGATTATACACTTGTTAGTAAGATATTTTAAAATAGCTTTTATTAAATTTTTTTTTTTAAGTAATCTACATCCAATGTGGGGTTTGAACTCATGACCCTGAGATCAAGAGTCTTAGGCTTCACCAGCTGATCCAGCCAGGCATCCTCTAAAATAACTTTTATATAATTGTTTTTATTTTCAGAGAGAACACACAAGCAGGGGCGGGGCAGAGAGAGGGAGAGGGATGAGAGAATGCTCAGCTGGTGAAGAATTCAACCCTTGATCTCAAGGTCATGAGTTCAATCCCCACATTGGGTGTGGAGATTACTTAAGTAAATAAACTTAAAAAATAAAATGCTTATTATAGAATATCTGGAAATTTTTTTAACAAAGGGAGAAAGGAAAAAATATTAATCTCCCATAATCTCATCACCCAGAGTTAACCATTCTGACCTTTTTGGAATATTTCCTTCCTTTAGATTCTGTTCATTTATTTCATTTTATAATGCTGGCAGCTTAACTTGTTTTTAAAAATCACAATTTGAGCATTGTGTCACTTAAGTTCTCAAAAACCATTTTTGTAAATGACTACAGATGATACCATGGAATGGATGCATCTGTTTGTTAACTATTCCTCTGTTGTTGGACAGATTGTTCCCAATGTTTTGTTATTATAAATTACCCCATAAGACACATCTATATATACATTTTTTGTCTCAGTGGCCATTTTATTTATTTATTTTCATTTTTATTTTTTAAACTAATTTATTGTCAAGTTAGGTAACATACAGTGTGTACAGTGTGCTCTTGGCTTTGGAAGTCGATTCCCGTGATTCATCACTTACATACAACACCCGGTGCTCATCCCAACACGTGCCCTTCTCAATGCCCATCACCCATCTTCCCCTCCCCCCTGCCCCCATCAACCCTCAGTTTGTTCTCTGTGTTTAAGAGTCTCTTATGGTTTGCCTCCCTCCCTCTCTGTGACTATTTTTTCCCCTTCCCTTCTTCCATGGTCTTCTGTCAAGTTTCTTGAATTCCACATATGAGTGAAAACATATGATCTCTGTCGTTCTCTGACGGACTTATTTCACTCAGCATAATACCCCCAGTTCCATCCACGTCGTTGCAAATGGCAATGTTTCGTTCTTTCTCATTGAATGGTCATTTTATTTAGATGTATTCCTGGAAGCACGAACATCAAGTTGAAGATATGTTCAGCTTAAAGGGATTGTGACAGATGCTACCAAATTGCTTTCTAGAAAAGCTGCCGGGTGTGCACTCTCACCCCGAGTGGCCTTCAGTTTCAAAGATTTTGAGGGGGCGGGTATTGGTGAGTGATTCTTTTCATGTGCTGTTGTATTTAGTTTGCTTGTGTTGTATCCAGATTTTTGTTCTGCATCTATCCTCAGAAGTAATACTCGTGAGTCTTAATTTGGTTTGGAGGAGGGGCGCCCGGGTGGCTCAAAAGGTTAAGCCTCCGACTTAGCTCAGGTCAGATCTCACGTTCGTGGGTTCAAGCCCCACGTCAGGCTCTGTGCTGACAGCTGGCTCAGAGCCTGGAGCCTGCTTCCGGTTCTGTGTCTCCTTCTCTCTCTGCCCCTCCCCTGCTCATGCTCTGTCTCTTTCTGTATCAAAAATAAATAAAACATTAAAAAAATAAATTTAAAAAAAATTGATTGGGAGGCAATGATTCATTTAAGAATCTCATCAAAACCATCAAACCTCCCTCTCAGAAAAATGAATATACTGACAAAGTGCAACTTTTTACATATTTTAAGGCACCCTGGGCCATCTTCCCCTTAAAATATTGTATGAGGGGTGCCTGGGTGGCTCAGTTGGTTAAGCATCCAACTTCAGCTCAGGTCATACATAATCTCACGGTTCGTGGGTTCAAGCCCCCTGTCAGGCTTTGTGCTGACAGCTCGGAGGCTGCTTTGGATTCTGTGTCTCCCTCTCTCTCTCTCTCTCTCTCTCTCTCTGTCCGCCAACCCCTCCCTACCCACTGTCAGGCTCTGTCTCTTTAAAAAAAAAAAAAAAAT
>NC_043706.1:8234489-8236675 GCF_006229205.1 Suricata suricatta | reverse complement strand
AGGCTGCTTTGGATTCTGTGTCTCCCTCTCTCTCTCTCTCTCTCTCTCTGTCCGCCAACCCCTCCCTACCCACTGTCAGGCTCTGTCTCTTTAAAAAAAAAAAAAAATATATATATATATATATATATATATATATATATATATACACATACACACATACATACATATATACATAGTGTTATATGAGACTAGGTACTTTAGATGGGTTATTTCATTTAACCATTCTACCTGGGACATCACCCTCTCAAATTGGTAAAGCTGGTATTCCTATTATCCATAATCTTACACTATCTTAGGTCTTAACTCTTGTCTTTATTATTCTTTCGTGCTACTGTATTCACTTGTTTTCAGTCATGGTGATACTGGCTTCCTAAAATCTAATGGAGTAGTCGGCCATATTTTTTTGGTGCTCTGGATTTGTTTCCTGGAGCATTAGGTTATCGGTTTCTTAAAAGTGTAAAAGAATTCATTGCTAAAAAATGTGCTTGCCGGCGTCTTTGAATAATTTTTTTAAGTAATCTCTACACCCAGTGTGAGGCTCAAACACAACCCTGAGATCAGGAGTCACGTGGTCCGCCTGCTGAGCCAGCCAGGAGCCCCGTGCCTGGAGTCTTTGAAGAAGAAATTGCTTTAGAACCCTTTTGATTGCTTGTATGTAAATTGGTTTTCTTTTTCCTTTTTCTTTTTGACTCAATTTTTGTAATACATTTCTATAATAACTACACGTTACATCACTTTTCTTTCTCACATTTTTAGCGTAGAGTTGTATATAATATTCTCTTGATTATTAGCATGTCCTTTTCATTCCCCGTTTTGTCTTTCATCTTTTTTCCTCCACGAATTGTTTTGCTAAAGTTTCGTCTGCTTCTTTTTGATTTGTTGTCATATAGTGTTGCGTTTTGTTTTGTTTTGTTTTGTGAGATCCTCCTGCTCCTATACATACTTATACATTCACAAATATGCTGGCATGGTTGTAATTTTGTGTTTTTAATTTCTCATTTTAATTGAATCCCTTTCTTCTGTGTTTCTTGGGGGTGGCTATTCTTGGGACAATCATTGTTCTTCTTTTCCTCATTCTAAAATGGAATATTTGTTACTTGTTTCGGTCTTTCAAGTCTCAGACTTCTATCTAGTATGTAGTATTTTGACCTTTTTTATTTTCAAGTTGACTTATTTGGAGTTTTTCTTTCCTCCTATCTTCAGTGATTACTTAGAAAAGTGTATTTCATTTTCCTATGTGTTATTTTCATAGGGTGACTAATTATTAAGTTTTTGGAGAGTAGAATCCTAAGTTAATTCCTTCAAGAAGTTTGACTGTTGTAGGGAGAAATGAACATGTATTGACACCTGTATATGAGAAGAGAAACCTGAATTTACATGTTAAATTCTATTCACTTCAGCAAATATTTACTAATTTCCCACAGTGTGCCAAGAGCTATGCCAAGTAATGGGGACACAGTACCATGAAAGAGTAGAAATAGTTTCCATTGTCATGAAAATTTTAGTATATAGAAAATACATACAAGTATACAAACATTTACAGGAAATACAGTGGAATTAACTGAAAAACGATTAAGATAATTGAGTATAAGCGAACTATAAGATCCCATCAAAACTAAAATTAACAGAAAAGGACAATTGAAAAGGATAAACAGGTCAGTAGAGCAGACTAGAGAACCCAGAAGGAAACCCACACATACATGGTCAACTAACTTATGAGAAAGGAAGCAAGATTATGCAAGGGAGGGAAGGACAGTCTGTTCAATAAAGGGTGCTGGGAAAACTGAACGGCCACATGCCGGAGAAAGAAATTGGATCGCCAGCGTTACACAAAAATTAACTTAAAGTGGATTGAAAACTTGAGCATAAGACCTGAAACCGTAAAACTCCTAGGAGAAAATATAGGTGGTAAGCTCCTAATTATAGATCTTGGTGACAGTTTTTTTAAATCTGACACCAAAACCAAAAGCAATTGAAGCAAAAATAAACAAGCATGAATATATAAACTATAAAAGCTTCTGCATAGCAAAGGAAGCCATCAAGAAAATGAAAACCTGTTGGATGGAAAAAAATACTTGCAAATGATATATGTGATAATGGACTAATATAGAGCTCATATATATATATGTATATGTATATATATATACATATACATATATATATGTATATGTATATATATATACATA
>NC_043706.1:8233185-8234389 GCF_006229205.1 Suricata suricatta | reverse complement strand
ATATATATATATATATATATAAAATGAACTCCTACAGCTCAACTGCAAAAAGACAGACAAATCAATTCAAAAGTGGGAAGAACATCTGAATAGACTTTTTCCCGGAGGAGACATACAAATGGCCAACAGGTACATGAAAAGATAGGTACTATTACTAATCATTAAGGAAATGCACCCAAAACGATATGAGGTGTCACCTCAAATGGTTATTATCAAAAAGACAAGAAGTAACAAGTGTTGGCAAGGGTGTGGAGAAATGGGAACCCCTTTGGACTTTAGTGAGAATGTAAACTAGTTCAGCAACCACGAAAATAGTATGGAGGTTCCTCAAGAATGGAAAATAGAACTACCCTATGAGCCAGGGGTGCCTGGGTACCTCAGTCAGTTGAATGTCCAACTTTGGTTCAGGTCATGATCTCATGGTTCATGGTTTTGAATCCCACATTGGGCTTTATCATGACAGCTCAAAGCCTGGAGCCTGCTTCAGATTCTATATCTCACTCTTTGTGTGTCCTCCCCAGCGCTCTTGCTCTCTCTTGTGTGTGCTCTCTCTCTCTGTCTCTCTCTCTTAAAATTAAACAGTCATTTAAAAATTAAAAAAAAAAAGAACTACCCTATGATCAGCAATTCCATTTCTAGGAATTTATCTGAAGAAAATGAGAATATGAACTCAGAAAGCAGTCTGCAACCTCATGTTCTTTGCAGCAGTATTTATAGTAGCCAAGATATGGAAACAACCTAGATGTCTTATCAATGAATGAACTGATAAAGAGGTTTTTAGAGTGTGTGTGTGTGTGTGTGTGTGTGTGTGTGTGTGTACCCATATATACACATACATATAGACAGACACAATGGAATTTTATGCAGCCATAGAAAAGAATGAAATCTTAACATTTGCAACAACATGGTTGGAGCTTGAGAGCATTATGCAAAGCAGAATAAGTCACAGAAAGACAATTACCATATGCTCTCTCTTATATGTGGATTCTTAAATCAAAAACCAAAAACTACGCAGGCTCCTACATACCAAAAACAAATCAGTTTTGCAACGGAGGTGGGTGAAGGACATCAAACGGTGAAGGAAATCTGAGGAGGTAACAGGTGGAAATACATGAAACACGACTCGTCCTGAGTTATTGATGGAGGCTGAGTGATACTAAATTGGATTCATTCTATATTCTTAAACCAAAAAAAAAAAAAAAAA